>NC_134344.1:931326-1105441 GCF_964195595.1 Calonectris borealis | reverse complement strand
AACCTCCTCTTCCTTTTCCTCTTCCCCCTCCCCCCTTTTTTTTTTGGGGACCCCCCCGGTGGTTTTGGGTGGTGGTTTTTGGGGTGTTGGGGGGGGGTGGAAAACAGCGTTCTCAAGCAACTTATAACCTTTAATTTATCGTGACAGGGAAATGCTATCACTGGGCTTCACCCCCCAAAAAAAAAAACCCAAAAAATCACTTTTTGGGGGGGGGCGCACCCCAAAACTCCTCTTTTTTTTTTTTTTCCCCGATTTTCAATGAATTTGCCCCGTTTGGCAGCGCGGAGGTGCTGTGTGCGGTGCAGGCTTAGGAAGCGAAGGGAACTTGGTTTTACTTCAGCAAAAGGGAGGGGAACAACTGGCAACCCGCCGGGTAAGCAAAAAACCTTTCTGGTCTTAATTACATTTCACAACCTTCATTTTTATCTTTTTTAATTTAAAACAAAACCCAAAAAACAAACCCCAAATCCCCCTTTTTTTGCTTTACCATCCGTCTCCCGGTGCATGCGGATGCTGCGCTGGGTCGGGAGCTATTGGGTTTTTTCCGCCCTCTCCCCCCCCTCCTTGCTCTGACCAAACACTCAACACCCAAATCTGAAGGATTTTGGTTAAAAGTAGAGAAATTTCTTAAAAAAAATGACATTTTGTTAATAAAATGATGAATTTTTTAATCATTCCCCCCCAAATTAAGCCCGGTGTGCGCGGGGGGAGAGCCCTTTTCCCAGTGGTAGCATTTCCCCTTTGGGGGGGGGCCACAGCGGGCAGCCCCCCCCTTCACGCGTGGTTTTGGGGTCCCCGTGACCCCCCTTCCTCACTGAAAACGGGTTCTGTCCCCCAAAAAAGCTGTTTTTTTGGGAGAAATGAGCAAAAGCGGCGTAAAACGCGGTGGCGGGGGGGGTCAGGCCTTCCTCGGCCTCGTGGCTGGTTGCTGGCAGGGGCTGGTTGGACCAGGCCAAGCCCCCCCCTTACTTTGGGGGGGGGGGGGAATTTGCTCCCACCCCCCTGAGAGGTGATTTACCCCCTTGGAGGGGAGGCTCGGTGCTTTTTGGGGTCCCCTGTACCCCTTTTGCCCCCCCCCCCCGGTGGTATTTGAGCGGCTTCACCCCTGCGCGGGGGGGTGCTGGGGCTGTCGGGTCGGTGTTTGCTTCTGTGTGACCCCCCTCAAAATGGGGGGGCAACCCCCAAAATGGGGGTGAACCCTAAATTCTTTGGGGGGGCGGACAAAGCTGCCCCCCCCCAGGCAGGACAGGGCTGTGGCCCCCCCTTTGTCACCTCAGGGTGCCCCTGGGACATTGGGGGGGGGGGACGACACCCAGGTCCCCCTGCCCCGAAACCCTCAGCCACCAGCTCTTGGCTCATTTCATGGGGGGGTCAAAGGTTATGAGGGACTTTTGTGCTTAAAAAACCCCAATTTGGGTTAAAATAAGTTGCCCCCCCTCCCTTAATTGTATTTTTTGGGGGGGGGGGAATATTTTGGGGGGGGTGTGCTCGAATTAACTTGCTCTTATGTCTTTTCAGAGGGGTGGCTTGTGCCTGGCTCGCTGACCCCCCCCCCCCCCCCAAAAAAAATACCCCCCTTAAGAAGGGTGGGGGGGGCTCCCGCTGCCTGTATCCTTTAATCAACCTGGGAGGGGGGGCTTAACGAAGTCCTGGCTCGTAAGTCTTCGCTGTGAGAAGAAAATGGGGGCTGGCTGCGGCCCCCCCCCCCAATACTGGCATTTTGGGGTGTTTTTCAGCCCCCCACCCAAAACTGGCGGCATTTGGGCCTGTTTTCACCCCCTCCCCCCAAAAAAAGCAGCCCAGCTCCTCGCAGCCGCCACCTTTCCGCCTTCGTTAGCAAAACTGGGGCGTAATTAAGCTGGGGAAGCTTCTAATTAGTGGTAATTAAGAAGCTGGTTGACGTCAGGAGGATGAAATCCCCCCTTGGCGGGTCAGGCTGGATCGGGGTCAGGGACCTGATGGACGCCGAGTCATTAGTGGGGTGCTGGCCGTAATTATTAACCTGCTAATTAATAGCTAATTTGTTAGCTGACGGGTTTAATGTGCCCTGGATTGGGGGGGGGTTGTGACACCCCCAGATCTTGCGCCGTCACCGCTGTCCCCCCTCTCCCTTGTGCCGCCGTCCTTCCCTTCGTCACCTTGACCTCTGCGCCTCGTTAAGTGCCGACTCATTAATTAACCCTTAGGGTAAAACTTCGGGGGGGGGGGGGATTGTGTGATTAAAAATGGGGTGCTGTGCCCCCCAGGAGCAGGGTGAGGGTCTGGGGGGGTCTCCGTCCCCCTGGGGTGGCAGCGCCAATTAAAAACACGAGCGGGACCACTCTGTCACCACGGTGTCACCTCAGTGGGGGGGGGTGACACCCCCCGCTGTCCCTTGGGGGTCCCTTAGGACCCCCCCCCCACTTGTGACAGCCGTGTTTGGGGGCGATTTCCCCCTTTTTGGGGTCAAGAACGTTTCCGGTGATGGCTTTGTCATCGTCACCTTCTCAAAGGGGACAAAAGTGGGGCTTGGGGGTGGGGGGGCAGGGCTGGGGGGGGGGCTTAGCGGGGGGGACACGGGGTTGTCACCACTGTCCTAACCCCCCCCTCTCCTTTCTTTCCCCCCCCCTCAGGGGCTTTTCTGCCATGGCTCGGGCCCCATCGACCCCAAGGAGCTCCTCAAGGGCTTGGACTGCTTCCTGGGCCGCGATGGCGAGGTCAAGAGCACGGAGGGCATCACTAAAATCTTCAAGTGAGTCCCCAAAACGTCCCCCTTGTCCCCCCCCCTCCCCGCTGTCACCGTGGGTCCTGACGCCTCGTTTCTCGTTAACTAGCTTAATGAAGGATTCGCAGAAGATGGTGAGTCGCTGCATCTACCTGAACATTTTGCTGCAGACGCGGGCGCAGGACATCCTGGCTAAGTAAGAGCAGTGAGGGGGGGATCCGGGGAGCAGGATTTGGGGGGGGGGATCACCCTATTCTGGCTGGATCCTGATGGATTTTCCCCCTTTTCCCCCCTAGATTTATCCGGATCGGGGGTTACAAGCTGCTCAACACGTGGCTCACCAGTTCCAAAGCCTCCAACAACGTCCCCTTCCTGCAGCAGATCCTCCTCACCCTGCAGCACCTGCCCCTCACCGTCGACCACCTCAAACAGGTCGGGGTGGCCTCCCTGTCCCCCCCCCCCCCCCGGGTGGCTTTTGTGTCCCCCATGTGGCTTCTGTCCTACCCCAGGGTGGCTTTTGGGTCCCCCCTGTGTGGCTTTTACATCCCCCTGGGTGATTTTTGTCCCCCCAGGGTGGCTTTTGCATCCCCCCCCGGCATTACTTTTGTCCCCCCAAAGTGGCTTTTGGGTCCTCGGGGTGGCTTTTGTCCCACCTGGGGTGGCTTTTGTCTCCATTGAGTGGCTTTTTGGCCCCCCAAGGTGGCTTTTGCATCCCTGGGGTGGCTTTTGTCTCCCTTGACTGGCTTTTGCGTCCCCCCAAGTGGCTTTTTGTTCCCCCTGGGGTAGCTTTTGGATCCCCAAAGTGGATTTTAGGTCCCCAGGGTGACTTTTGTCTCTCCCCGGGTGGCTTTGGTCCCCCTAGGGTGGCTTTTCGGTCCCCGGGGTGGTTTATGCATTCCCTCCAGTGACTTTTGTCTCCCCAAGGTGGCTTTTGTCTCCCTTGAGTGGTTTTTGGGTCCCCAAGGTAGCTTTTGCATCCCCCCAGATGACTTCTGTCCCCCCCCAAGGTGGCTTTTGGGTCCCCAAGGTGGCTTTTGTCTCCTTTAAGTGGCTTTTGCATCTCTCTGGGTGACTTTTGTCCCCTCAGGGTGGCTTTTGGGTCCCCTCGGCTGACTTTTGTCCCTCCCTGGGTGACTTTTGTCCCTCCCAGGGTGGCTTTTGGGTCCCTAGGGTGTCTTTTGTCCCCCCTCGAGGTGTTTTTTATGTTCCCTGGGTGGCTTTTGTGTCCCCCCAGGGTGGCTTTTGCATCCCCTTAGGTGACTTCTGACCCTTGGGTTGGCTTTTGGCCCTCCCCGGGTGACTTTTGTCCCTCCCTGGGTTACTTTTGTCCCCCCAAGGTGGCTTTTGTCCCTGCCAGATGGCTTTTGTTTCCACCGGGGTGACTTTTGTCCCTCCCCAGGGTGACTTTTGTCCCTCCCAGGGTGGCTTTTGGGTCCCCAGGGTGGCTTTTGTCCCCCCGCACGCTGCCGCTCACCCTGCACCTCCATCTTTTCCAGAACAACACAGCAAAGCTGGTGAAGCAGCTCAGCAAATCAAGCGATGATGAAGGTGAGCACCCCCCCTGCCTCCCCAAAAAACCCCTCAGACCCCCCAAAACCCCTCGAACCCCCCCAAAAATCCCCCCTTCACCCCTTCTCTCCCCGCAGAACTGCGCCGCCTCGCCTCCATCCTCGTCAGCGACTGGATGGGTGTCATCCGCTCCCAGAGCAGCGCCCAGCCCACCGGTGAGCGCCCCCCCTGCGCCCCCTCTTCTTCCTCCCTCCCCTCAATCCAACACCAGCGTCTCACCCTTTTCTCCTCTTTTTTCCCCCAGAACGGGATAAAAAGAAGCGGAAAGAGGAAAACAAAAGCAAAACACCCGTCCAAGAGAAACCCCAAGAAGCCAAAACCGAGGCTAAAACCGAGGAGGTGCCGGAGAAAAAGCGGGAGAAACCCAAATCTTTGCGCACCACCGCTCCCAGCCACGCCAAATTCCGCTCCACCGGTAATTCCCGCTCTGTCCCGTGGGGCAACGGCAGATTTTGGGGCTGTTTTGGGGCTTTTTGGGTGTCGTGGTTTAGCCGTAAGCGGTAGCTAAACACCACGCAGCCGCTCGCTGTGGGATGGCGGAGAGAATCGGGGGAAAAAAAAGGGTGAAATTCATGGATTGAGATAAAGACAGTTTAATACAACGAAAAAAGAAGGGAAAATGATGATGATGATGATAAAATATGGAAAATAAGCGATGCACAATGCAAATGCTTCCTCCCAGCACCCGGCAGAACTTGGGAAGCTAAAAAGTCCTTGATTAGTGTAAACGCTGCTTAGCAACAACTGAAACATCGGGGTGTTATCAACGTTCTTCTCACGCTAACCCCAAAACACCGCGCTACACCCGTTATTAGGAAGAAAATGAACTCTGTCCCAGCCGGAACCGGGACGTTAGGGAATTAGAGGGGCCGCGGTCGCTCGTGGGGTGCTGTGAGGGGACGCGCTAACGATGTTCTCCCCCCGCCACCCCAAAACAGGGTTGGAAATGGAGACGCCTTCGTTAGCGCCTGTGAAGAAAACGAACTCGTCTTCTATCGTTGATAAATACAATCTGAAACCGATGCCCATAAAGAGGCAAAAGTGAGTCCGGGGGTGCTTTTGGGGGTCTCGGGGTAGAAGTAGGGGTCTCAGGGCTGCTTTTGGGGATCTCAGGGCTGCTTTTGGGGGTCTCAGTGAGGAAATAGGGGTCTCGGGGTTGCTTTTGGGGGTCTTGGGGCAGCTTTTAGGGGTCTCAGTGAGGAAATAGGGGACTCGGGGCTGCTTTTGGGGGGTCTCAGGGCTGGTTTTGGGTATCTCAGTGAGGAAATAGGGGTCTCGGGGTGGAAATAGGGGACTCAAGGCTGCTTTTGGGGGTCTCGGGGCTGCTTTTGGGGATCTCAGTGAGGAAATAGAGATCTCGGGGCTGATTTTGGGGGTTTCGGGGTAGAAATAGGGGACTTGGGGCTGCTTTTGGGGGTCTTAGGGAGAAAATAAGGGTCTCAGGGCTGCTTTTGGGGGTCTCAGTGAGGAAATAGGGGTCTCGGGGCTGCTTTTGGGGGTCTCAGGAAATAGGGGTCTCGGGGCTGTCTTGGGGGTCTCGGGGTGGAAATAGGGGACTCAAGGCTGCTTTTAGGGGTCTCGGGGCTGCTTTTGGGGGTCTCAGTGAGGAAATAGGGGTCTCGGGGCTGCTTTTGGGGGTCTTGGGGCAGCTTTTAGGGGTCTCAGTGAGGAAATAGGGGACTCGGGGCTGCTTTTGGGGGGTCTCGGGGCTGTTTTTGGGTGTCTCAGTGAGGAAATAGGGGTCTCGGGGTGGAAATAGGGGACTCAAGGCTGCTTTTGGGGGTCTCGGGGCTGCTTTTGCGGGTCTCAGTGAGGAAATAGGGGTCTCGGGGCTGATTTTGAGGGTTTCGGGGTAGAAATAGGGGACTTGGGGCTGCTTTTGGGGGTCTCAGTGAGGAAATAGGGGTCTCGGGGCTGCTTTTGGGGGTCTCGGGGCTGCTTTTGGGAGTCTCGGGGCTGCTTTTGGGGGACTCGGGGCTGCTTTTGGGGGTATCAGTGAGGAAATAGGGGTTCAGGGCTGCTTTTGGGGGTCTTGGGGCTGCTTTTGGGGGTCTCAATGAGGAAATAGGGGTCTCGGGGCTGCTTTTGGGGGTCTCGGGGCTGCTTTTGGGGGTCTCGGGGCTGCTTTTGGGGGGTCTCAGCAAGGAAATAGAGGTCTCGGGGCTGGTTTTGGGGTGGAAATAGGGGTCTTGGGGCTGCTTTTGAGAGGCTGTGGGCTGTTTTGGGGGGCCTCGGGCTTCCTTTTGAGCATTTGGGGGGCTGGGGGCCGTTTTTGGGGTCCTTCCGGCGCCTGACCGGCCCCCCCCTGTCCCGCAGCATCTCCTCCCTTCCCGGGGACGCGCCCCCCGCCGAGAAGAAATACAAACCCCTGAACACAGCACCCAACGCCACCAAGGAGATCAAAGTCAAGATCATCCCGCCCCAGCGTGAGTGGGGGCGCCGGGTGCCTTTTGGGGGGCGCTTTGGGTGCCTTTTGGGGGGCGCTTTGGGTGCCTTTTGGGGGGCGCCGGGTGCCTTTTGGGGGCGCTTTGGGTGCCTTTTGGGGGCGCCGGGTGCCTTTTGGGACAGTTTTTGGGGGACACTTTGGGCGCCAATTTGGGGGACACTTTGGGTGCCTTTTGGGACAGTTTTTGGGGGACACTTTGGGCGCCAGTTTGGGGGACACTTTGGGTGCCTTTATGGGGACACTTTGGGTGCCTTTTGGGACAGTTTTTGGGGGACACTTTGAGCGCCAATTTGGGGGACACTTTGGGTGCCTTTTTGGGACAATTTTTGGGGACACTTTGGGTGCCTTCTGGGACAGTTTTTGGGGGACACTTTGGGTGCCTTTTGGGACAATTTTTGGGGACACTTTGGGTGCCTTTTGGGACAGTTTTTGGGGGACACTTTGGGTGCCTTTTGGGACAGTTTTTGGGAGACACCTGGGTGCCTTTTTGGGGACACTTTGGGTGCCTTTTGGGACAATTTTTGGGAGACACTTTGGGTGCCTTTTGGGGGACAATTTGGGTGCCTTTTTGGGGACACTTTGAGTGCCCTTTTGGGGACACTTCGGGTTCTTTTTGGGGGCCTTTTGGGTGACACTTGGATGCCTTTTTGGGGACAATTTGGGTGGTTTTGAGTGACACCTGGGTGCCTTTTTGGGGACAATTTTTGGGGAACAATTGGGTGCCCTTTTGGGGACGCCTGTGTGACTTTTGGAGGGACAATTTGGGTACCTTTTGGGGGGACACTTTGGGTGCTTTTTGGGGGTACCTGGGTTCTTTTTGGGGGACAATTTGGGTGCCTTTTGGGGACAATTTTTGGGGGACAATTTGGGTGCCGTTTTGGGGACAATTTGGGTGCCTTTTTGGGTGACACCTGGGTGCCTTTTTGGGAACAATTTTGGGGGGACACTTTGGGTGGTTTTGGGTGACACCTGGATGCCTTTTTTGGGGAAAATTTTGTGCCCTTTTGGGGACGCTTGGGTGCCGTTTTGGGGGCAATTTGGGTGGTTTTGGTTGGCACGTTGGGTGCCGTTTTGGGGACCATTTGGGTGCCGTTTTGGGGACCATTTGGGTGCCGTTTTGGGGACAATTTGGGGGTTTTTGGGTGACACCTCCCCTCCTTCCCCCAGCCATGGAAGGCCTGGGCTTCCTCGACGCCCTCAACTCCGCTCCCGTCCCCGGCATCAAGATCAAGAAGAAGAAGAAGGTCTTGTCCCCCACGGCGGCCAAGGTGGGGGGTCCCCTCCCCGGATATCGGGGTCCCCTCCCCGGATATCGGGGTCCCCTCCCCGAATATCAGGGTTCCCTCCTTACCCAGAAACCCCCTGGATCATAACCACCCTCTCCTCGCCCCCCAGCCCAGTCCCTTCGAGGGGAAGCCGGCTCCCGAAGCCAGCTCCGCCAAACCTTCCTCTCCGGAGCCCAGCGCCGCTTCGGAGCCGATGGAGACGGATCGACCCGGAACGCCGGTGCCGGCCGTGGAAGTGCCGGAGCTGATGGAGACCTGTAAGTTGGGGTGACGGGAGGGGGGAAAACCATGGGAGGGGGTGGTGGTGGGGGGGTTAATACGGGTGCTGAGCCCCCCCGGGATCCCTCTCGCAGGCTCGGCGGAGACGAGCGGTGACACCAAAACCATGGAAAACCCGACGGAAAGCGGCCAGCTCACCAAAAAAGGTCGGAAAAAGAAAACGGTGAGTTGGCCGGAGGAGAGCAAACTCCGCGAATACTTCTACTTCGAACTGGACGAAACCGAGCGAGGTGAGGCCCCTCCCTTCCCCCCGGCTGCGTCCCCCACTTCCGCGTCCCCCAACTTTTGGGGGTGACGCTGTTGTGTCCCCCCTGCAGTCAACGTTAACAAGATCAAGGATTTTGGGGAGGCGGCCAAGCGGGAGATGCTGATGGATCGCCAGGCCTTCGAGACGGCCCGGCGCCTCAGCCACGACGCCATGGAGGAGAAGGTGCCCTGGTTTTATCCCAAGCTCCTCGATCTTCCCGCTCCTCTCGTCGTGCCGGGCAGCGGCAGCCGGGAACGTTTCACGCAGGCCGAGAGGGTGAAAGGGATCTTGCAGGAGCTTTTTTTGTCCAAGGAGAGGTGAGTGGATCCCTTGGGATCCTTTAGCAGCTCAGGGAAGAGCCCCGCTCCTGAGAGGTGACTTAGAACCGTGGATTTTCCCTCTCCTCGCAAGGGGGTGCTAAATCCGCCCCCCCGCCTTTAGATCTACTTGGGAGGTGGATCGCCCCAGGGGATCCCTTGGCTCAGGGCTGGGAGGGATCCCCGGCACCCTGATCCCCCTCCCGGGGGGGATCCCAAGGATTAACGGGGTTGTTCCTCCCCGGTGTGAGGGTCCGCAGAGGCGTCCTGAGTGGGTGGGCCGTGGGAGGGTGATGGAGCTGGGATCCCTTGGGATCCAGATCCTCTGGATCCACTCAGCAGGGTCAGGGGATTCCTGGGGATCGGGCACGTGTGAGGCATCTTCCTGGTGCTGCCTCAGGGATCCATGTGTCAGGGGCTGTGGGATGTGTCTGGAGCTCAGATCCCTGAGATCCCTTGGGGTCTGGAGCTGGGTGTCCCCAGGATCCCTGTGGATCTGCTGCTGGAGGCTGGGCAGGAGCAGCACAACCTCCCGGGGGGGGTGTGGGAGCCTCGGTCCCACCGGGATCAACGGGGTCGGAGGTTCGATTGCGCCTGGTGTGGAGATCTATAGGGATCCAGGGGCTGGGCAGAGACTCTGCCGGAGTCTGGATCCTCTGGGATCTCTGCGGATCTAGAGCCAGGGGGGAGCTTGGTGGAGCCCAGATGCCTTGGGATCTTTGGGGGTCTGAAAGGGGGAGCCGATCGCTGGGCCCCAAGTCTTTCAGGATCCCCGAGGATCTGGAGCCTTGGGGGGAGATTTTCAGGGCCCAGATCCTCTGGGACCTCTGAGGATCCTGAGCCCAGGGGGAGGTTTTCAGGGATCCAGAGCCAGGGGAGGGGAGAGGTTTTCAGGGCCCAGATCCCTTGGGATCTGTGAGGATCTAGAGCTGGCAGGGAAGGTTTTGGAGGCCCAGATCCCTAGGGATCTGTGGGGATCCAGAGCCAAAGGGGAAGTTTTCAGGACCCAGCTCCCCATGGATCCAAAGTCGGGTGGGGGGAGCAGATTGCTGGGGCCCGAATCTCCTGTAATCCCCAAGGAATCTGGTGCCTGGGGGAGCTTTCTGGAGCCTGTGGGATCCCTGAGGATCCAAAGTCTTTGGGGGGGACACACACAGGATCCCTGAGGATCCAAAGTTTTTTTGGGGGGGGGGGTGCAGACACAGGATCCCTGAGGATCCAAAGTCTTTGGTGGGGGGGATGGCACACAGGATCCCTGAGGATCCAAAGTCTTTGGTGGGGGGGATGGCACACAGGATCCCTGAGGATCCAAAGTCTTTGGGGAGACACACAGAGGATCCCTGAGGATCCAAAGTCTTTGGGGAAGGCACAGACACAGGATCCCTGAGGATCCAGTGGATTGGGACACACACAGAGAGGATCCCTGAGGATCCAAAGTCTTTGCGGGGGGGCGCAGACACAGGATCCCTGAGGATCCGAAGTTTTTGAGGGGAGGACGCACAGAGGATCCCTGAGGATCTAAAGCCTTTGGGGGGCCACCCAGGATTTGAGGATCTAGAGTCGGCGGGGGAGAGCTATTGGGGGTCTGGATCCCCTGGGAGGGGGGAGCCGGCACCAGATCCCAGGGATCCACTCACCCCCACCTTTTTCCTTCCCCCTTCCCCCCCCACAGCGTCCCCGACAGCCCCCACGAACCCGATCCGGAATCCTACGAACCGCTGCCGCCCAAACTGATCCCCCTGGATGAGGTAAGCGCCCGCGCCGCGCCGCGCCGTGCCGCCATAGCCCCCCCCCTCCCCTCCCCTCCCCCCCCCACCCCAAAATAGCGCAGCCCCTCCCCCCCCCCTCACCCCTATCTCTCCCCTCCCCAGGATTGCTCCGCCGAGGAGGTCGCCTATCCCGAAGGATTGGAAGCCGGCGCCGCCTCGCCCTCCCCGGATGCCGGCGGTGCCGGCGGTGCCAAACTCCCCCCGGTGCTGGCAAACCTGATGGGGAGCGTGGGGGCGGGGAAGAGCCCCCAGGGGCCGGCGCCCGCCGCCCCCATCAACATGCAGGAGATCCTCACCTCCATCATGGTAACCCCCGGCCCCCTCCCCCCTCCCCTCCCCTCCTCCCCCCCCCCCAAAAAAAAAAAACAAACCCGGGGTGACACAAAGCGGGGGGGGGCGGCGGCGGCGCTGCGGGGGAGGGGAAGGGGGGCACCCCTCGTTGTTGTTGTTGTGGTTGGTTTTCGGTTCCCCTCCCCCTCCCCCCCGCTCACTCTCTCTCCCCTCCCGCAGGGTGGCCCCAGCACCCACAAAGCCGAGGAGCTGCTGAAGCAACCGGATTATTCGGATAAAATCAAACATTTGTTGGGAAACCTGCAGGCCCAGCCCCCGGGGCCCAGCGGAGGTGAGGGGGGGCCGCCGGTGGGGACACCCTGTCACCAGTGGGGACACCCTGTCACCAGTGGGGAAGGGGACACAGCTGGGGGCGGGGGGGAGCCTGGTTCCTGTCCCTGAGGGGGGGATAGGGGAGGTGGTGGGGGGGGGACACAGTGGGGACACCGTCCCCCACCCAGTGGGGACATGGGGCTGCCCTTGGCTTGGGGACACGATGGGGACACTGTCCCCCACCCAGTGGGGACATGGGGCTGCCCTTGGCTTGGGGACACGATGGGGACACTGTCCCCCACCCACTGGGGACATGAGGCTGCCCTTGGCTTGGGGACACGATGGGGACACTGTCCCCCACCCACTGGGGACATGAGGCTGCCCTTGGCTTGGGGACACGATGGGGACACTGTCCCCCACCCACTGGGGACATGAGGCTGCCCTTGGCTTGGGGACACGATGGGGACACTGTCCCCCACCCACTGGGGACATGGGGCTGTCCTTGCCTTGGGGACACGATGGGGACCCAGCTGGGGACACTGTCTAGTGCCCAGGCAGGAACATGGGGGTGCTCTTGCCTTGGGGACACTGTTGGGGACACTGTCCCCTGCCCCATAGGGACGTGGGACAGCCCTTGGCTTGGGGACACGCTCAGGGGACTGTTGGGGACACTGCCCAGGGAGGGACATGGGGCTGTCCTTGGCTTGGGGACACACTTGGGGACACTGTCCCCTGCCCCATAGGGACATGGGGCTGCCCTTGGCTTGGGGACACAGTTGGGGACACTGTGCCCTGCCCCAGCGAGGACGTGGGGCTGCCCTTGGCTTGGGGACACGATGGGGACACAGCTGGGGACACCGTCCAGTGCCCTGGCGGTGCTGTAGGGGTGTCCTTAGCTTGGGGACATGCTCAGGGACACACTTGGGGACACTGTCACCTGCCCTAGCAGTGGCGTGGGGCTGCCCTTGGCTTGGGGACACAGTGGGGACTCTTGGGGACACTGTCCCCTGCCCTGGGGGTCCCTTTGATTTGGGGACACGCTCTGGGCTGAGGTGACACTGGGGGGGGGGTGGGGGTGTCACCACAGCTTGGTGACACCGGGGTCCTCTGGGCATCCACTGTCCCCATCCCTGGGGGGACACGGGGACACGTGGGGGGAGGGGGGTGTCCCTGAGGGTTGGGGACATGTGACACGTGTCCCCAAGTGTCCCTGTGGGCTGGGGTGCTGCCAGCAATGTGTCCCCTGTGCCGGGGGTGACACGGCGGGGGACATGGGTGTCCCCTCGACTTGGGGACCTGCTTTAAGTGCTGCTGGGGACCTGTCCCCCGCCCCCCAGGGGCGACTCGGGTGTCCCCTGGGTTTGGGGACATGCTGGGGTGGGTGGGACGTTGGGGACCCGTCCCCTCTCTGGTGGGAGGTGACACGGAGCTGTGTCCCCTCAGCCTGGGGACATGGCCTGGGTGGCACCGGGGACCCCGTGTCCCTCTCTGGGGTGACACTGGGGGTCCCTTTGGGTTGGGGACGAGGTGGGGACAGTTGGGGACCCTGTGTCCCCCTCTGGGGTGACACGGGGCGTTTTGGGGGTCCCTTTGTGTTGGGGACAAAAGGTGGGGACAGTTGGGGACCCTGTGTCCCCCTCTGGGGTGACACGGGGCGGGGTTTGGGGTCCCCTTGCTTTGGGGACATTATCTGGGTGCCCTCGGGGACCCCGTGTCCTCTGGGGTGACACGGGAGGGGTCTTGGGGTCCCCTTAATTTGGGGACAAGCTCTGGGTGCCCCCGGGGACCCCCTGTCCTCTGGGGGGACAGGGGGCGGGGCTCCCCTTAACTTGGGGACATGACACGCCCCTTCGCCCTGGGGCCACGCCCCCTTGGGGGGGGGGTTGTGTGCCACCAGCCCCTGTCCCCTGTTTAGGGGGGACACGGGGGACTTCGGGCGGGGCTCTGGGCGGGGTCTGGGGGTCCCGCCCTTTTTCCTAACCCCGCCCCTTTTCTCCCCACAGTGCCCCATGGTTTGCTGGGCCCCGGCCCCATGGCCAATGGCTTCCCGCCCGGCCCCAAGGCCATGCAGCACTTCCCGCCGGGGGGGCCCCTGCCGGGTAAGTGACACTGGGGGGACACCGGCGGGGACACGAGGAGGGGGGGGTGTCACCCACAACCCCCCCTCACCCTTTATTCTCTCTCTCTTCCCCTCCCCACAGGACCCCACGGAGGAGGCGGGGGGGGACCCAGCCTCCCCCCAGGACCGGGGATCCCCGGCGGTCCCCGACTTTTAGGGCCGCCCCCCCCACAACGCGGCGGCGGCGGCGATTTTTGGGAAACGCCGGAAGGGGGGGGAACCCTGCGGGGTGGCCCCCACGGCGGCGGCGGCGGCGGCGGCATGCGCGGGGGGAGCCCATTTCACCGTCCCCGCGGCCGTAGCGGCGCCGAACCCCCGTACCGATGCCGCGGCGGCGGCGGTGGCGGCGGCGGAGGGGGGGGTCGCAACGGGGGCCCCCCAAATGGCGGCGGCGGCGGTGGCGGCACAAGGGGGGGGCCCCCCGGTAGCCACGGCGATCACGGCAGAGGCCACCCCGGCGAACACCCCCGGGGCCACGGCGGAGGCCACGGAGGAGGTAAATGCGGGGGAGGGGGAGGGCCCCCCCCGGCCCCTCCCTCGCGAGGGGGGGGGGGCGGCGGCTGCGGGGCCTGGCTCTGGGGGGGGCCCGGCCCCGGCTGGGAGGGGCCCGTGGGTGCCCCCTCCCCGCCCCCGCCCCCCCCGCCCTTCCTGCCCCGGTGGCGGGGGGGGGAGCCCCCTCCCCACCCCCTCCAACCCCTCGAGCCCCCCGGGCCTTGGGGGAGGGGCCCCGACTGGCGCCGGCCCCCCATGGGGCTCTAGGGCGGGGCGGGGGGGAAGAGAGGAGACCCCCCCCCATGGCGGCCGCAGGGCATGCTGGGAGCGTAGGGACCCCCTCCCCACGGCCGCAGGGCAGCTATGGGGCGGGGGCAGCGAGGCATGCTGGGAGGTGGAGGGCGGCTCTAGGGCAGCAAGGCATGCTGGGAGCTAAAACCAGCTCTAGGAGGGGCAGCAGGGCATGCTGGCAGCTAAAACCAGCTCTAGACGGGGCAGCGAGGCATGCTGGGAGCTAAAACCAGCTCTAGGAGGGGCAGCAGGGCATGCTGGCAGCTAAAACCAGCTCTAGACGGGGCAATGAGGCATGCTGGCAGCTAAAACCAGCTCTAGACGGGGCAGCGAGGCATGCTGGGAGCTAAAACCAGCTCTAAGAGGGGCAGCAGGGCAGTCTGGCAGCTAAAACCAGCTCTAGACGGGGCAGCGAGGCATGCTGGGAGTTAAAACCAGCTCTAAGAGGGGCAGCAGGGCAGTCTGGCAGCTAAAACCAGCTCTAGGAGGGGCAGCAGGGCATGCTGGGAGCTAAAACCAGCTCTAGGAGGGGCAGTGAGGCATGCTGGGAGCTAAAACCAGCTCTAGGAGGGGCAGCGAGGCATGCTGGGAGTTAAAACCAGCTCTAGGAGGGGCAGTGAGGCATGCTGGGAGCTAAAACCAGCTCTAGGATGGGCAGCAAGGCATGCTGGGAGTTAAAACCAGCTCTAGGATGGGCGATGAGGCATGCTGGGAGCTAAAACCAGCTCTAGGAGGGGCAGCAGGGCATGCTGGGAGTTAAAACCAGCTCTAGGAGGGGCAGCAGGGCAGTCTGGCAGCTAAAACCAGCTCTAGGATGGGCAGCAGGGCATGCTGGGAGTTAAAACCAGCTCTAGGAGGGGCAGCAGGGCATGCTGGGAGCTAAAACCAGCTCTAGGATGGGCAATGAGGCATGCTGGGAGTTAAAACCAGCTCTAGGAGGGGCAATGAGGCATGCTGGGAGCTAAAACCAGCTCTAGGATGGGCAGCAGGGCAGTCTGGCAGCTAAAACCAACTCTAGGATGGGCAGCAGGGCATGCTGGGAGTTAAAACCAGCTCTAGGAGGGGCAGCAGGGCAGTCTGGCAGCTAAAACCAGCTCTAGGAGGGGCAATGAGGCTGCTGGGAGCTAAAACCAGCTCTAGGAGGGGCAGCGAGGCATGCTGGGAGCTAAAACCAGCTCTAGGATGGGCAGCAGGGCAGTCTGGCAGCTAAAACCAGCTCTAGGATGGGCAGCAAGGCATGCTGGGAGTTAAAACCAGCTCTAGAAGGGGCAATGAGGCATGCTGGGAGCTAAAACCAGCTCTAGGAGGGGCAGCAGGGCATGCTGGGAGTTAAAACCAGCTCTAGGAGGGGCAGCAAGGCAGTCTGGCAGCTAAAACCAGCTCTAGGAGGGGCAATGAGGCATGCTGGGAGCTAAAACCAGCTCTAGGATGGGCAGCGAGGCATGCTGGGAGCTAAAACCAGCTCTAGGATGGGCAGCGAGGCATGCTGGGAGCTAAAACCAGCTCTAAGAGGGGCAGCAGGGCATGCTGGGAGCTAAAACCAGCTCTAGGATGGGCAGCAGGGCATGCTGGGAGCTAAAACCAGCTCTAGGAGGGGCAGCAGGGCAGTCTGGCAGCTAAAACCAGCTCTAGGATGGGCAATGAGGCATGCTGGGAGCTAAAACCAGCTCTAGGAGGGGCAGCGAGGCATGCTGGGAGCTAAAACCAGCTCTAGGAGGGGCAGCAGGGCATGCTGGGAGTTAAAACCAGCTCTAGGAGGGGCAGCGAGGCAGTCTGGCAGCTAAAACCAGCTCTAGGAGGGGCAATGAGGCATGCTGGGAGCTAAAACCAGCTCTAAGAGGGGCAGCAGGGCATGCTGGGAGCTAAAACCAGCTCTAGGAGGGGCAGCAGGGCAGTCTGGCAGCTAAAACCAGCTCTAGGATGGGCAATGAGGCATGCTGGGAGCTAAAACCAGCTCTAGGAGGGGCAGCGAGGCTGCTGGGAGTTAAAACCAGCTCTAGGATGGGCAGCGAGGCATGCTGGGAGCTAAAACCAGCTCTAGGAGGGGCAGCGAGGCTGCTGGGAGTTAAAACCAGCTCTAGGAGGGGCAGCAGGGCAGTCTGGCAGCTAAAACCAGCTCTAGGATGGGCAGCGAGGCATGCTGGGAGTTAAAACCAGCTCTAGGAGGGGCAGCAGGGCATGCTGGGAGCTAAAACCAGCTCTAGGATGGGCAGCGAGGCATGCTGGGAGCTAAAACCAGCTCTAGGAGGGGCAATGAGGCTGCTGGGAGCTAAAACCAGCTCTAGAAGGGGCAATGAGGCATGCTGGGAGTTAAAACCAGCTCTAGGAGGGGCAGCAGGGCATGCTGGGAGCTAAAACCAGCTCTAGCAGGGGCAGCGAGGCTGCTGGGAGCTAAAACCAGCTCTAGGAGGGGCAATGAGGCTGCTGGGAGCTAAAACCAGCTCTAGGAGGGGCAGCAGGGCATGCTGGGAGTTAAAACCAGCTCTAGACGGGGCAATGAGGCATGCTGGGAGCTAAAACCAGCTCTAGCAGGGGCAGCGAGGCTGCTGGGAGCTAAAACCAGCTCTGAGAGGGGCAGCAGGGCAGTCTGGCAGCTAAAACCAGCTCTAGGATGGGCAGCAGGGCATGCTGGGAGTTAAAACCAGCTCTAGGAGGGGCAGCAAGGCATGCTGGGAGCTAAAACCAGCTCTAGGAGGGGCAGCAGGGCAGTCTGGCAGCTAAAACCAGCTCTAGCAGGGGCAGCGAGGCTGCTGGGAGCTGCCGGGCCACCCCACAGGGCGACAGGGCCGGGCCCGGGGCGCTCTGCCCCACGGCTCCAGCCTGGGGCCGGGCTCAGCATCTCTGGGGCTGCCCCACGGCCGTGCACAGGGACCAGCCCAGCCCCTAAGGCCGGGCTCGGGCGCCGTGGGGGGGGGGGTCTGCCCCTGCCCCACGGCCGCCCCACGGCCGCGCACAGGGACCAGCCCAGCCCCACACCAGGCTCTAGGGCGGGGATCGGGGCGCCCTGGGGCTCCTCCCCACGGCCAAAACCAGCCCCATAGAGGCGTTAGGACAGAGACCACGGCCCGCCGTGGGGCTCCACCGCTGCCCCATAGCAGGGGGGCCAGCCCCATAGCAGGGGGGCCAGCCCCATAGCCGCACCCCCTCCCCCCCCCCCAGGGCCAGGCCGCTGGGGTTCGCCGTGGGGCCCATTGCCGCCCCACGGCCGCCCCACACCAAGCCGCGTGTGTGCGCGTGTGTGTGTGTGTGCGTGTGTGTCCCCCCATGTCCCCCCCCTCCCCATCCCCCCCCCCACCTTCTCCCAAAGCTGCCGCCGTGGGGCCGCCGTGGGGCCGGGGCGCCGGCGCCTGACGCGCCTTCCCCCCCCCCCCCCCCCCATTTTCTCTCACGCAGACATGTCGAGCCGCGCCGTCTGTCGCCACTTCATGCTGAAGGGCAGCTGCAGGTACGAGAACAACTGTGCCTTCTACCACCCCGGCGTCAACGGGCCGCCCCTGCCGTAGCGCCCGCCGCCGCCCTTCCTCCCGCGCCGCCGCCGCCGCCGCCTCCTCCTCCTCCTCCTCCTGCCCTTCCTCCCCTCCCCCTCCTCCTCCTCTTCCTCCTCTCAGACTCGCGCTGCAGCCGCCAACTTTATGGCTTCTGTGAGGCCGCGGTGATGCCCCCGGCGCTGAAAGCAAATCCCCTCCCAGGGCGTAAATACCCACCTATGGGGCGTAAATACCCACCTATGGGGCGTAAATACCCTCCGAGGGGCGTAAATACCCACCTATGGGGCGTAAATACCCACCTATGGGGCGTAAATACCCTCTGAGGGGCGTAAATACCCACCTATGGGGCGTAAATACCCTCTGAGGGGCGTAAATACCCACCTATGGGGCGTAAACACCCACCTATGGGGCAGAAATACCCGCCTATGGGGCGTAAGTGCCCACCTATGGGGCGTAAGTCCTCCTCCCCTCCCCCCAGCAGCACCTAAATGCCCGTCTATGGGGTGTAAATACCCACCTATGGGGCATAATTACCCACCCGGGGGGGGTAAATCCCCCTCCGCAGGGGGCCGGACCCCCCGAAGGGTGACACCCCTCCCCCAGGGCCCCAACAACCCCCCCAGGGGTAAATGCCCCCCCCCCCGGGGAGGTGTAAATCCCCCCTCAGAAGGGTGTAACTACCCCCCAACACACTAATTTACCCCCCCGGGGTTAAAATGCTGCTGCCAGGGTGTAAATACCCCTCCCCCGCGGGTGTAAATACCCCCCTGGGTGTAATAACCCCTGGTGGGGCCAAATTTACCCCCTTTGGGGGCATTAACGGGGGGTAAATCAGCCCTTGGTGGGGTGTAAATACCCCCCCGGGGCCACCCCATGGTGGGGGGGGAGTCCCCCCTCCCCCCCCCTCCCCCCCCCTCCAGGGCCCCAATTGCCCCCCCCAGGGCCAAACACCCTTCCCCCCACCCCCAACTTGGGGGGTCTCAAAGCCCTCCCCACCCCCCCTTTTCCCCTGCCCCCCACCCCCACCCCTCCCCCCTTGCGCCCGGGGCCGTTGCACCCCCCACTCGCACGCGCACGTGCGACACGCCGCCGCCCGGGGCTGCGCCGCCGGGGTGGGGGTGGGGTTTTGGTTGGGGGAAGGGGGGGAGGGGCTGCGCCGGACGCTGTTTTCTGTGAAAACTTGGCCGGGGGAGGGGCCCTGCGCCCGCCCCTCCCCCTTTTGTATATTTTGTACATTAATAATAAACTGGTGGAAAAAAAAAAAAAAAAAAAAGCAGCTGATGTCATGGGTGTGGTCGCGTTTGTTACGCATTCACTCTGGAGCCTACTGATGGCGTTCGCCCTGAAACCTACTAATGGCGTTCACCCTGAAACTTACTGATAGTGTTCACTCTGGAACCTACTGGTGGCGTTCACTGTGAAACCTACTGATGGTGTTCATTCTGAAACCTGATGGCGTTGACTCTGAAACCTACTGGTGGTGTTCACTCTGGAACCCACTGGCAGCGTTCACCCTAAAACCTACTGATAGTGTTCACTCTGGAACGTACTGGTGGCGTTCACTCTGAAACCTACTGACGGCGGCCCCAAATGAAGGCGCTCTCCAGCCATTGGTGCACCATTCCTCTTTATTAGCGGGGGGAGGGGGTGCAGATGGAGCCCCCCCGCCCCTGCCACCCCCCCGCCGCCCCCTCACTCGCGGGGGCGGTGGATGACGACCTCCCCCAGCGCCTCCAGCACCTCCCGCTTGTAGTCGTCGAAGTCGCCGTCGATCTGGCTGAGGCCCTGCTCCTCCACCACCCACAGCTGACAGCCCGTCTCCGTGATCAGGCGGGCGTCGTGGCTCACCACGATGACGGCTGCGAGGTCACGGTGAGGTGGTGATGACATCACACCGACCCCGCCCCCTCCCCGCTTTTTCCACACACCCCCCCCCACCTCACCTCCCCGGTATTCGTTGATGGCGTCGGCCAAAGCGTCGATGGATTCGATGTCCAGGTTGTTGGTGGGTTCGTCCTGGGGGGGGAGGGGCGGGTGAGGGACCCAGGGGTCCAGGTGCCCCGCCCCTCCGCTCAGCCCCGCCCCTCTGCCCCGCCCCGCCCGCTCACCAGGATGAGGACGTCGGGCTCGCGGCAGGCCAGCTCGGCAAACACCACCCGGGCTTTCTGCCCCCCTGCGGGGAAGGGGCGGGGCTTAGCCTGAGAGAGCTCCACCCCCCCGATGCAGCTCCACCCCCTGGTGCAGCTCCACCCCCCACTCCCTGATAGGCTCTGAGCCCTGTCAATAACACCCAGTCCTTCCCCTCCCCAGTGTTCTGCCACTTGGCCCTGCCCATGCTGCCAGGCCCCTCCCCTTTCTCCCAGGTCCCGCCCCTTCTCAACCCCACCCCTTTCAGAATCTTGGCAAAGTCCCTCCCCCCCCGGCAGGAGGCTCCACCCCCCTCAGGACAGGCCGCTCCCCTCCACAGTGGCTCCACTCCTTGGCTCCAGTCTACACCCAGGCCCCGCCCCCAGACACGAGGCCCCGCCCCCATTTCCACAGGCCCCTCCCCTTCCCCATTGAGATGTGCACATGTCCCTTGGGGTGCAAGCGGCGCAGGCCCCGCCCCCTCGGCGCTGACTCCGCCCCTGCCGAGGCCTTTCCCCAGCTGGGAGGCCCCGCCCCCTTTTCCCCAAGCCACGCCTCCCAGTGGCAGCCCCCTCCCTTCCCCCATTACGTGCATATGCTCCTTGAGGCACAAGCAGCCCAGGCCCCGCCCCCCCGGGCACTGGCCCCGCCCCCACGCACTGGCCCCACCCATCGCCGAGAGCCTGACCCTATCTGGGAGGCCCCGCCCCCCACCTTCCTCATTGAGGTGTGTGCCCCTTGAGATGCAAACAGCCCAGACCCCGCCCCCCGCCTTGGCCCCGCCCACCCACAGACCCCGACCATATGCTCTGGCCCCGCCCATTGCCAAGACCCCGCCCTCCCCCCCCCCCCCCCCCCCCCGCACTGGCAGTCCTTCCCCATTGAGAAGTGCAGGTGTCCCTTGAGGCACAAACAGCCCAGGCCCCGCCCCCGCGTTGGCCCCGCCCACCCAGAGATCCCGCCCATACACTCTGGCCCCGCCCATCGCCAAGACCCCACACCCCCCTTCCCCATTGAAAAGTGCAGGTGTCCCTTGAGGTACAAACAGTCCAGGCCCCGCCCCCGCGTTGGCCCCGCCCACCCAGAGACCCCGCCCATCTGGGAGGCCCCACCCCCCACGCAGGCAGCCCTTCCTCATCGAGGTGTGTGCCCCTTGAGACGCAAACAGCCCGGACCCCGCCCCTGCCTTGGCCCCACCCCCTAAGACGCCCCACCCCTACGCTCTGGCTCCGCCCATCGCCGAGATTAAGACGCGTATGTGTCCTTTGAAGCACAAAGAGCCTGGACCCCTCCCCAGGCGCTGTCCCCGCCCCCAGCCCCGCCCCCCCGCGCTAGCCCCGCCCCCCACCGGAGAGCTTGGCGATCTGGAGGGTGTGGGCGTGTCCCTCCAGCCCGAAGCGGCCCAGGCACTTGCGGGCGTCCTGGTGGGGCAGGTTGAAGCCGCGCTGCAGGTACTCGGCCGCCGTCTCCTCCAGCCGCAGCTGCTCGGCCGCTTGTTGGTTGAAGAAGCCCACTTTCTGTGGGGGGGGGGAGGGGTGGGGCGGGGTCAGGGCACGCCCACTGGCCACACCCAGTGGCCACACCTGTGGGATTACTATTCCCCCCCCCCCCCAGCTTTGCTGCATGGAAGAGCCTGCTGCAGCGGTGAGGCCACACCCCCCGGGTAGGAAGCCACACCCCCTAGTGGGGAGCCACGCCCCCTGCAGGCCACACCCCTACTCATAGGCTCCACCCCCCCATGTGCTCTGTCAGTGGGAACCACTCCCCTGGGCAGGAGACCACACCCCCTGCAGGCCCCACCCCTTGCCTGCAGCTCCACCCCCATCCCGATGCCCCGCCCTTGGCCTATGCACATGCCTCTGGAGGCTCCACCCCAACCTGCAAGCCCCACCCCTGGCAGAGGCCCCACCCCTGGCAGAGGCCCCACCCCCATCCTGATGCTCCACCCCCCCCAGCCTGAGCACCCACCCCTGGAAGCGCCACCCCCCTCCCACCTCCATGTCTAGAGACCCCACCCCCTTCAGAGTCCACACCCTCTTCTAAGGCCCCACCCTCTGCATAAGCCCCACCCCTTCTGAAAGCCACGCCCTTTCCAGAGGCCCCGCCCCCCTCCCTGCTCACCAGCCGGTGGTTCCTCCGCATCTGCCCCCGTGTCTGCAAGAGAGCTGTGCTGGGGGGGGGGCACCCTAAAACCAGCCCCCCCCAGCCCAGGGGGTCCCCCAAACCCTCCAGACCCTCCCCCCATCCCTGGGGACCCCCCAACCCTTCCCCAGCACCGTGGGGGACGCCCCACCCCCACCCCTCACAGCAGGGTGTTATCGTAGGATCTCCCCCCTCGCCCCATCCCCGGGGGGAGCCCCAAAACCCAGAGCAGCCCCCCCAAATCGATACACCCCCCCCCCCAGAGCCCCACCCTGTTTTGGGGGTGCACCCCCACATTTTTGGGGGGAGGGTCCCTACCGGCGTCAGCTGCCCGGTGAGGAGCTGCAGCAGCGTGCTCTTCCCCACGCCGTTGGGGCCCACGATGCAAACTGGGGGGGGGGGGCAAGAGGAAAAAAAAAAAAGGGGGGGCCCCCCGGCACCCCGTGTTATTGTAGGGTCTCCCGGTACCCCCCCAGCCCGGTGTTTACGTAGGGTCTCACCCCGCGACTCCATGTCGATGCCGAAGTCGAGGTTGCGGAAGAGCAGCTCCTGCCCCTCGTAGCCGAAGTCGACGCCTGTGGAAGGGGGGGGCTGAGCTGGGGGGGGCCAGGCACCCCCAAAGACCCCCTGAGCCCCCCAAATACCCCCTGATCCCCCCCAAATACCCTGACACCCCCAAATACCCCCCGACACCCCCAAATACGCCCTGACCCCCTCCCAGTGCCGCAGGTCCCCCCCAATTACCCCTTAACACCCCCCCAGTGCCCCATAACCCCCCCCAAACACCCCCACAGCCCCCCAAAACCTCCCCCAACTGCCCCCCCAGTGCCCCAGCTCCCCCCCAACCACCCTGCAACACCCCCACAGCCCCCCAAATCCCCCCCACCAGCCTCCCAGTACCCCATAACCCCCCCATAACACCCCCCAGTGCCCCATAACCCCCCCAACCACCCCCCCAGCCCCCCAAAACCCTCCTCAACTGCCCCCCCAGCGCCCCACCTGCCCCCCAACCACCCCCTAACACCCCCACAGCCCCCCAAATCCCCCCCCACATCCCCCCCGGGTACCGTGGAGGCCGAGGATGGGGGGGCTGAGGGGGGGCGGGTTGGGGAAGGTGAAGCGCACGGTGTATTCCCGGGGTCGCTTCAGCAGCTCCGGGGCCTCGGCCGCTTCCTCCGCCGCCGTCCGTCGCCGGCATTTCTGCTGCTTCCTCGTCAACGCCTCCTTCGTTTGTTTTTCCTGAGGGGTGGGATCCACTCAGGGATCCACTCTGGGATCCGCTGAGGCCCCCCACATCCATCATCAGATCCCCACAGGGGAGCTGGGCTGCGTGGGGGGATCCAACTGTGGGGTGTCCCGTGGGGTAACAGCTCCACTAACTGCCCCCCATGGGCAGCCGGAGGGTGGATCCTGCCCCCAGATCCCTCTGGATCCCTGCAGGGGATCCTGCCTGCAGGGGGGGGAGCCAGCCCATGTAGCGGGGGGCGGATCCCAGGAAAGATGGGGGTCCCCAAGAGGGGGATCTGCAGGGGGGACACAAGGGAATGGAGAGACGCCGGGGGCAGACGGGGATCCCGTCAGCCAGTGGATCCCAAGGGATCCCCGTGGGATCTCCCCTCGGCTCACCGCCTGCTTGGTGGACTTGCCGCCGGCCTTGAGGTCGCGGAGTTTCTTCTCCTGCTTCTCGAACTGCTTGAGCAGCTCCTTCTGCTTCTGCTGGTACATCTTCTTGAAGGTCACTGGGGGGGACAACAGGGGGACATCGGGGGGGCCGAGGGAGGCAATTAACGCCCCGCTAATTACCCCAGCCCCACCCTAATTTGCCCCCTCCCTTCCCCACGCACTGTAGTTGCCCCGGTAGTAGAAGAGGCGTTGGGCGTCGAGGTGGATGATGTCGGTGCAGACGTCATCGAGGAAACCTTGGTCGTGGGACACCACCAGCAGCGTCTTCTTCCAGGTCTGCAGGTAACTGGGGGGGGACATGGGGACATCGGGGGGGACGTTGAGGGGACACCCCGGCTGTGGGGACAAACCCCAGGGTGGGGACAATCCCCCCTCTCAGTTGGGGAATTGCATCTTGGGGACAAGCCTGGTGGGACACCCCGTTTTGGGGACACTGTCCTGCCTTGGGGACAGCTCAGATCATGGAGGACAAACCCCCCCTTGGGGACACGCCAAGGTGGGGACACCCCCACCCTGGGGACACCGCACCCTGGGGACACCCCTGCCTTGGGGACACCCTGCCATGGGGACACCCTGCAATGTGGACACACCACTCTGGGGACACCCCCACCTTGGGGACACCCCCACTCAGGGTCCCTCCCACCCCTGGGACCTCCCGCCCTTGTCCCTCACCCCCCTTGTCCCTCGTCCCCCTCCTTGTCCCTCGTCCCCCCTCCTTGTTCCTTGTCCCCCACCCTCGTCCCCCCTCCTTGTCCCTCGTCCCCCCTCCTTGTCCCTCATCCCCCCCTTGTCCCTCACCCTTCCTTGTCCCTCGTCCCCCCTCCTTGTCCCTCGTCCCCCTCCCTTGTCCCTCACCCTCCCCCCTTGTCCCTCGTCCCCCCTCCTTGTCCCTCGTCCCCCCCCCGTCCCTCGTCCCCCTTTTGTCTCTCGTCCCTCCCCTTGTCCCGTGTCCCCCCCCCTCGTCCCCCCTCCTTGTCCCTCGTCCCCCCTCCTTGTCCCTCATCCCCCCCTTGTCCCTCACCCTTCCTTGTCCCTCGTCCCCCCTCCTTGTCCCTCGTCCCCCTCCCCTCACCCCCCCTCCTTGTCCCTCGTCCCCCTCCCTTGTCCCTCACCCCCCCCCTTGTCCCTCGTCCCCCCTCCTTGTCCCTCATCCCCCCCCCGTCCCTCGTCCCCCTTTTGTCTCTCGTCCCTCCCCTTGTCCCGTGTCCCCCCCCCTTGTCCCTCGTCCCCCCCTTGTCCCCCGTCCCCACTTGTTGAGCCAGATGACGGCGTTGAGGTCGAGGTGGTTGGTGGGTTCATCCAACATCAACAACGTCGGCTCCATAAACAAGGCCCTGAGATGACACCGCTGTCACCAGTGGGTCCCAGCCACGCCTGTCACCTCCCCAGTGTCCCCCCCCTCTGCCACTTACCGGGCCAGGGACACCCTCATCCGCCACCCACCGGAGAATTTCCTGGTAGCTCTGTTCTGCATTTCGGGATTGAAACCCAAACCGGCCAGGATCCGCCGCGCCTTGGCCTCGGCAGCGGCCGCCCCGATGGCCCGCAGCTCCTCGTACACCTACGGAGGGAGCGCGGGTGTAAATTTAAGGGGGTCCTCAGGGGGTCCCCGATGTCTCCAAGTGTCCCCGTACCTTCTCCAGGCGCTCGGCGGCCGCGTCGTCGCCCCCCTCCAGCATCGCCTGCAGCCGTTTCTCCTCCTCCAGCAGCCGGAGTCGTTTGGTGTCGGCGCGCAGCACCGCCTGCACCGCCGGCGTGTCGTCCGCCACCACCTCTGGGGGACAGGGAAGGTGTTTTGGGGGGATCCCAGGTGTTTTGGCGGCAGTCTCAGGTGTTTTGAGGGGAGTCTCAGGTGTTCTGGGGGGATCCCAGGTGTTTTGATGGGAGTCTCGGGTGTTTTGGGGGGATGCCAGGTATTTTGGGAAGACTCTGGAGTGTTTTGGGGGGATCCCAAATGTTTTCAGGGGAGTCTCAGGTGTTTTGGGGGTGATCTCAGGTGTTTTGGGGGGAATCTGGGGTGTTTTGGGGGGAGTCCTGAGTGTTTTGGGGGGAGTCACGGGTGTTTTGGGGGGAGTCACGGGTGTTTTGGGGGGGATCTCAGGCATTTTGGGAGGAGTCTCGGGTGCTTTGGGAGGAGTCTTGGGTGTTTTGGGGGGAGTCACGGATGTTTTGGGGGATCTTAGGCATTTTGGGGGGATCTCAGGTGTTTTGGGGGGAGTCTTGGCTGCTTTGGGGATCTCAGGTGTTTTGGGGGGATCCCGGGTGTTTCGGGGGGGATTTCGGGTGTTTTGGGGGGACCCAGATATCCAGGGGACCCCGAGACCCCCCGGACGCACCTTGTTCGCACAGCAAGACGTCGATGTTGGGGGGGATGCTCAGCGCCCGGTTCGCGATGTGCTTCAGCAGCGTCGTCTTGCCTTTCCTGCCGGCAAACGAGTGGTTAAATGCTGCTGGGGGGGGTAACGCCCCCGTCTTGCCCCCCCAAGGGTGGGGGGCACCCACCCGTTGGGTCCCACGAGGCCGTAGCGGCGCCCGGCTACGATGTAGAGGTCGGCGTTGACGTAGAGCTCCTTCCCGTGGGCCGAGATGCTGAATTTCTCCAGCTGTGATGGGGAAGGGGGGGAGGTCAGGGACCCCCCCGGGGTAACGGGGTGGCCCCCTGACCCCCCCCATGGCCCAGCACCCCCTTTTTCCAGTACAGCGCTGTGACTCAGTTACTTTTATTCTTCAGTATAATGGTGGCATCCAGTTCCCTGCCGCTTCCCAGTACAATTGTGCAGGATTATCCCAGTAGAGCAGTATAATCCAGATACCCCCTTTCCCAGTATAACAGTATGGGTCAGTTCCCCCCCATTCCGCTGTAAAATGGCATGCTCCAGTCCTACACCTTTTCCAGTATAAGGGTGTAGCTCAGACCCCCGCTTTCCCAGTATAATACACGAACCCAGTCACCCCTTTTCCCAATCTTATTAAGTGACCCAGTCCCCCCCTTTCCCTTATAATGGTATGCCCCAGTTCCCTTTCTTTCCCAGTAAAATGGAATAATCTTGTTCCCTTCTTTCCCCAGTACAATTGTACGATCCAGTTTCTCCCTTCCCCAGTGCAATAGTGACCTGGTTCTCTCCTTTTTCCCAGTACAATAGAGTGATCCACTCGTCCCCTTTTCTCCAATATAATGGTGTAGCCCCGTTCCCCCCATCCCCAGTACAGTGGTATGACCCAGTTCCCCCCTTTCCTAGTATACTGTGGTCCAGCTCCCTCCCATTCCCAGCATAATGGTGTGACCCATTCCCCCCCCCGTTGCCCAGTATAATGGCATGTCCCAATCCCCCCCTTTCCAGTATAATGGCATGTCCCAATCCCCCCATTTCCCAGTATAATGGCATGTCCCAATCCCCCCCTTTCCAGTATAATGGCATGTCCCAATCCCCCCCTTTCCAGTATAATAGTGCTGCCCACTGGGGGATGGAAGATACCACTTCTCTGGCATGGGGGGACACACATGGGAGATACCACCTCACCAGGGGGGGGAGAGGTAGGTACCACCTGAGTGGACTTTGGCGGGGGGGTTTTGGGGTGATTCAGAGGGGTTTTGGGGGGATCCCCGGGGGTTTCTGGGGGGTTCACCTTGATGTCGGAGGCGTTCTCCAGCATGGCCTGCCGGGAGGAGAGCTCGGCCTGCGACACCGAGAAGTCGTTCTCCCCCGCCGCCGCCGCTGCCTTTATGGTGGCGACCTGCCGCTCGTACTCCAGCTGGGGAGGGGGGGAAGGGGCGGGCTCAGCGCCAAGCCACGCCCCCTTCAGGGCCAAACCACACCCCTCCGCGCCAAGCCACGCCCATTTAGGACCAGGCTCCGCCCCCCCTCACCTGCTTCTTCATCTTCTTCTTCTCCTTTTTGCTGACGCGGGCGTCGGGCTCGGCCTTCCTCCCGGCTTCTTCCTCCTCCTCCTCCTCCTCCTGCTGTGACAGGGGGTGCGCCCATCCCCCATCAGCCCCAGGCATGCGGGCGGCTCTCCCCTCCCCCTCATCCCAAAGGACTCACGGGCTCGCTGCCCTTCCGGGGCTCTTCGGCCTCATCTTCCTCCTCCTCCTCGTCGCACAGAGCCGCGAACTTGTTCTGGGGTGGGGTGGGGGGGGGGGTGTCAGGCTCCCATCCCCCACCAAAGAGCACCCAGGTGTCTGCGTTTGCCCTGCCCCCCCCCCCTTCACCTTTGCGCCTTTGGGCCGCACGTCCTCATCGGAGCCTTCGGCCTCGTCCTCACTGGGGGCTTTTCCCTGCTGGGAAAGCAATGGGGTGAGACCCCAGGGTTTGGGGACCCCCACCCCGGGGTGCTCCCCACCCCCAAACTGCTCCTTCACCTGCCGCTTCCCCTTGCTCTTCTCATTCTTGCGGCTCTTCTTCTTCTTCTCACCCTCCTCTTCCTCCTGCCCAGAACCATCAGAGAAGGGGGGACCCAGGCATCCGGGCCCCGCCCCCGACACAGCTTTTGGGGTGCCCTCATCCCCCCCTCAGTGAACCCAGGCAGCCGGGTACCCCCACCTTGGTGCTTCTGCCCTTGCCGGGCCGCGAGCCTTCGTCCCTCCTCTCTTCCTCCTCCTCCTCCTCGCTCTGCTCCTGGCTTAGTGCCGCGAAGACGTTGCCGCCCTGGGAGGGGGACGCGGGCATGGGGACCGGGGACCCCAAAATATTTCCTTCCCCCCTGCTATTTTCAGGGCGCCCTCGTTTTAACTCCCCCACCCTCAAATTTTGGCTTCTTTCTCTCAGTCCCCCCTCCCCGCTTTCCCGCTTTTGGGGTGTGTCCCCCTCCTCAACCCCCCCCTCTCATATTTTGGGGTCCCTCCCCTATTTTGGGGACCACGCACTCACCTTCCTCCTCCTCCCCCCTTTCCTGGGGGCCGGTGCTGTGGGGGAGACACGGGGAGGGGTGGTTAGTGAGGAACCATAGAGCTGCGGGTCAGCCACGGCCTAGAGCAGCCCCAGCCCAGCACTTCCTGGTGGGGACGCTCTAGCCCGGGTGAACTCGCTGCTCCTGGGGGCGTGGGGGTGATAAAAGACCCCCCCCCCCTCGCAGGACTCACCTTCCTCCTCCTCTTCCTCGCTGCCGGCGGCCGCCAGTTCCTGCAGGCGCCGGATAAGCTCCACCTCCTCGGGCTCAGGCTCCGCCCCCGGCCGCCGCCGCTCTTTCCGCCGGTCTCGCTTCCGCCGGGAGGCCTGGCCGGGGGCGAGACACCTCGTTAACCCCCTCTTTAATTACGCCCGTCGTTACCTCATTCATTAACTCTAAGTCCTAGCTACCCCAACGCCCCACCCCATCTAGCCCCACCCACTTAGCCACACCCCTTCTAGCCCCACCTCTTTTAGCTCCACCCACCCCCTTTGGCTCAATGCCCTCCACTCCCCTCATTAGCGCGGCCCTAACGAACCTGTTGGGGCGGCGCCTCCTTCTCTGGGGGGGTGGGGGCCTCCGCGGGTGCCATTTTCTCCTCTTCTGCCAGCTCCTCGAAGAACTTGGAGGGAGGGGGCAAAAGGCAGAGGTCAGGGGTGGCAGGGTCAGGGGTCAGGGGTCAGGGGTCAAGCGCTCACCGATTTCTTGCCTCGCCGGTCCTTCTTGCCCTTCTTTACCGGTTGGTCTGGGTGGGGCAGGGCGGGGGCAAGGGGTGGGGTCAGCGTCACTCCCTGCCCCACCCACCCCACGCTGCCCTGAGGGACCCAGGGGACCCGTAGCCACCCCGGCATCCCAGATCCCCCCCAAAAGGGTTAATCCCCCCAAAAAAGGGTTAAATGCTTCCCCCCAAAAGGGTTAATCCCACCCAAAGGATTAATTCCCCCCAAAAAGGGTTAATCCCCCCCAAAAAAGGGTTAAATGCCCCCCCAAAAGGGCTAAACCCTACCCCAAAAGGGCTGATCTCCCCCCCAAAAGGGTTAATTCCCCCCCAAAAGGGTTAAATGCCCCCCCGAAAAGGGTTAACCCCCCCCAAAAGGACTAATCCCCACCCCAAAAGGGTTAAGTGCCCCCCTAAAAGAGCTAATCCCCCTCCAAAGGGTTAAATGCTCCCCGAAAGAGCTAATCCCTCCCCCAAAAGGGTTAAATGCCCCCCCCAAATGGGTTAATCCCCCCCAGGGGATCCAGGCATCCCGCTGCCCCAGCTCCCCCCCCCCACCAGACCTCACTGTCCCTTCAGGGGACCCAAGCATCTGGGCCGCGACCCCTCCCATAGATCCAACCCCCGCCCCCTCCCCCCAAGGGTCCTGCCTTTCCCCTCCCCGCCTCCGGAGGGCCCCAGCTGTCCGGGCTTACCCTGCCCCTCGCCCTCCCCCCGCCATTCCTCCTGCTTGGCCGTCGCCGGGCGCGCTCCCTTCGGCATGGCCGGGCGCCGCGTACTGCGCCTGCGCAACCACCGAGATTCGCCTAGAGCGTCGTCCCCCAGAACCTCTCCGCTTCCGGTCCGCCACGGGACCGGCACGGGTCGTCGCCACTTCCGATTGGTTCGCTAGATGCCGGATCCCGCCCACTGACTCCCTTCTTGGTTTGTCCCGCCCCCTTCTGAGGTGATTCTTCCTCCCATTGGCTCGCGCGGGTTCGCCCCGCCGCATGCTCTGAGATGATGTTTCCTTCTATTGGCTCTCGCGGGTTCGTCCCGCCCCCTTCTGAGGTGATTTTTCCTCCCATTGGCTTGTGCGGGTTCGCCCCGCTGCATGCTCCTAGATGATCTTTCCTTCTATTGGCTCTTGTGAGTTTCTCCCGCCCCTTTCTGAGGTAACTTGTTCCCCCATTGGCTCCCCCTGGTTCGTCCTTCCCCGCCGGGTGAGGTTTCCTGCCATTGGCTCTCTCCCCCATTCGTCCCGCCCCCGTCCTGAGATAATATTCCCTCTCCCCGCCTTCCGCCTCTCCTATTGGCCGCTCCAGGCCCCGCCCCACCACGTGACCTCCCGTCATGCCCCGCAAGCGGCCGTTCAGCGCGAAGCGGAAGAAGCAGCAGCTCCGCGACCGGCGCGAACGGAAGCGGGGCGGTGAGCGGGGACCGGGCCGGGCCCCCCGGAGCCTCGGCCGGCTGGGCCCTGACCCCCCTCCCGTCCCTTCCTCTGCCCGTAGATGCCCCGGCAGGGCCGGACTCGGGCCCGGGCAGCCGCAGCGGGAGCCGGGAGCGCGACAGCGATGCGCTCCCCGCCGAAACGGGAGACCCGCCTCCCCCTCCCCGCCGCCACGACCCCAGCAGGTAGCCGGGAGGGGGCCATGTGGGCTCGGTGCGGGTTCAGGGAACCCGAGTGGGGTGAGGGGGGGAACTGGGCGTCTACGTGAGGCCCCGGGTATCCGGCAGGTTCCGGCTGCAGCTGGGGGGGCCGCGGGCCGAGGCCTTGGCGCGACGCCGGCGGCGGGCTCAGGAGGAACTGCTGGAGCTGCTGCCCGAGACCGCCCTGGAGCTGGACCCTGACGTTATTTACGGGCCCGGTGAGGGGCAGATACCCCGGGGAAGGGGGGGAAAACGCGCCGGGGCGGGGGGGGGGTGCAAATAAGCAGAGAAAGGGGGGTAGGCGCTGGGGGGGGGGGGCAATGAGGCGCTGGGGGGGGGGGGGGGCAATGAGGCACTGGGAGGGGGCAGTTAAGTGCTGGGTTGGGGAATTGCCCCAGGGGAGAGTGTAATTAATCATCTAGGAGTTAATTGGCTTGAAGAGGGAGGCTGGTAATGGTTGAGGGTGGGCCCAGAGGGAGCAATAAGACCCCTGGGGGGGGTGAAGTGGGCCCTGGGGGGCGGGAAATACCCCCTTCCGAGGGGTCCCAGGGCCGGTAGGATCCATGCTGGCGGGTGCCAGGGCTGGATTTCCCTCGTCGACCACCCTGGAGCTTCGCCATGAGCCGGGAGGAGCTGCGGGCGCGGGAGGAGGCGGCTTTCGGCGCCTTCCTCCGAGCCCTGCGGGAAGGCCAGCGCCCTGGGGAGGGGGGCACCGACGGTGACGATGACGGAGGGGACGTGGCTCCCTTCGAGCACAACCTGGAGGTGAGAGGGGAGATGGGAGGGGACGTGGGGGGGGGGTTAAAGGACATGGGGGTCACCGTGTCCCCCCCCTTCCCTCCCCAGACATGGCGGCAGCTCTGGCGGGTGCTGGAGATGTCCGACATCATCCTCCTCATCACCGATGCCCGGCACCCAGTGAGTACCGGGGGGACCCAGGCATTCAGGGTGGGGGGGCACCCAGGTGTCTGGGGTGCAGCTGACCCCCCGTGTCCCCCACTTCCAGGCGCTGAACGTGCCACCGGCGCTGGCCGCCCACGTGACGCGGGAGCTGGGGAAGGGCTTGATCCTCATCCTTAACAAAGTGGACCTGACCTCCCCCGCCGTGGCCACCGCCTGGAGCCACCTCCTGCGCCGTCGTTTCCCCACCGTCCGCGTCGTCCCCTTCACCTCCGCCCCCCGATGGGCGCCCACACCTGGTAGGGATCCAAGTGGGGGTGGCACAGGGTGGGGGGCACCCAGGGACCCTGACACCCTCCCGTGCTTTCTTTCTCCCCCAGGGCTGCAGCGGCGGCAGAGGCGGGGGGGCGGCTGGAGCCGAGCTGTGGGACCCCGGCAGCTGCTGGAGGCCTGCGAGAGCATCGTGGGGAGTGAAGGTGAGCGGGGAGGGGGGCACCCATGGGTGCTGTGGGGGGCAGCTCGTATGGGGTGAGGTCTCCCATCCACTCCCTGTGCAGGGCAGACCCTGCTTAGCTTCATGGTGAGGTGGGTGCCCTACGGGGGGATGGCAAGGGCTGAGGGGACCCCCCTGGGTGCTGGAGGGGGTGTCCCGTGGGTGCTGGGGGGGTGGTTCCTGCATCCCCTGGGTGCTGGGGGGTCCCCTGGGTGTTAGGGGTGTTCCCTGTGTCCCCTGGGTGCTGGGAGGGGGTGTCCCCTGCATCCCCTGGGGGGTGATCCCTGCATCCCTTGGGTGCTGGGGGGGTCTTTTGGGTGTTAGAGGGGTTCACTGTGTCCCGTAGGTGCTGGGAGGGGGTGTCTCCTGGGTGCTGGGGGGCAGTCCCTGCATCCATTGGGTGCTGGGGGTCACCTGGGTGCTGGAGGGGGTGTCCCTTGGGTGCTGGGTGGGGTGTTGCTACATCCCCTGGGTGCTGGGAGTCCCCTGGGTGCTGGGGAGGGTTGTCCCTGTGTCCCCTGGATGCTGTGGCGGTCCCTGGGTGCTGGGGGGGGGTCCCTGTGTCCGCTGGGTGCCCCTCGTCACCCACCGTGGGGTTGCAGTGGACCTGAGCAGCTGGCGAGCGCGGCTGGACCGGGCGGAGGAGGCGGCGGCGCGGGGTGAAGAGGAGGAAGAGGAGGAGGAAGAGCAGCAGGAGGAGGTGGGGGACGGCGGGGAGGCGGGGGACGACGATGGTGACGAGGATGGCGAGGGCCCCGGGGTGGCCCCCCGGCAGTGGGAGCGCTACCGCCATGGCGTCCTCACCCTGGGCTGTGTCGGTGAGGGGCGGGGCTTCTCTGGGGGGCGGGGCTTCTCTGGGGGGCGGGGCCTGGCCTATGGATATTACAGTGGATGAACCTCTGAGGGGGTGGGGCCAGCAAAAGGGGGGGTGGAGTCAACCTGGGGTGGAGTCAACTGGGGGGTGGGGCTTAATGGGGGTGGGGCCTAATGGGGAGGATTTAACTGGGGTGGTGTGGGTCTTAATAGGGAGGATTTAAGGGGGGTGGGGCTTCATGCAGGGGGTGGGGTTGTTAAAGGGGTGTGGCCACAGTGCTGAGGGGGTTGGCTGAAAGGAAGTGGGGCTTATGGGAGGAGCTAGAGGGTAGGGGTGGAGCCTGTCACGGGGGGCGTGGCTTATGGGGTGTCCCCACCCACCAGGTTGTTAAGTGGAGGGAAATGGGGGTCAATGCACTGGTGGGGGTGTTAGGCTGGGGGTGTGTCTTGCTGTGGAGGTGTGGTCTAGGGGCGTGGCTCCTGGCAGGGGGCGTATTTCCAGCCTCCCCCCTCCCCGCAGGCCTGCCGAATGCTGGCAAGTCGTCGGTGCTGAACGCGCTGGTGGGCCGCGGTGCCGTCAGCGTCTCCCGCGCCCCCGGCCGCACCCGCTACTTCCAGACCCATTTCCTCACCCCCCGTGTCCGCCTTTGCGACTGCCCTGGCCTCGTCTTCCCCTCCCATGCCCCCCCAGCCCTGCAGGTGGGTCCCAGCCCCACCCCTACCCCCCACAGAGCCCCTCCTGCCCCTGCTGAGCCCCTCCCGTGTCCCCCCCAAGGTACTGGCGGGCGTCTACCCCATCTCCCAGCTGCAGGAGCCCTACTCGGCTGTGGGGTACCTGGCCTCCCGCCTCCCGCTGCCGCCTCTCCTCCAGCTGCGGCCCCCCAGCGCCGCTGCCGGCTGGACCGCTTGGGATATCTGTGAAGGTACACCGCTTTTGGGGCAAATTCATTCAAAATCGGGTTTACGTTTTATTATTAATGATTATTTTGCTGGTTTTTCCTTAGCCTGGGCAGAGAAACGAGGATACAAGACGGCGAAGGCGGCTCGCAACGACGTCTACCGGGCAGCCAACAGCATCCTGCGGCTGGCAGCCGAGGGTCGACTCCGCCTCTGCCTGCGCCCCCCTGGCTATGCTGCCCAGAAGGGTGAGCCCCCCCCTTCCCCACCCCCCCCCCCCCAAACCACCCCCCTGACCCTCGGGGGGGCTGGGCCCTTCCTGGGGCCTGGGCTTGGGGTCCCCTCATTGTGTGTCCCCCCTCCCCCCCAGATTTGTGGGAGCAGCACCCCGAGACGGCGGCGCTGGCGGCGCTGCAGGAATGGGGGGAGCCGGGTGTCCGGGGCTCCACCCCCCCCGGGGAAGGGTCGACCTCAGAGGAGGAGGGTGATAGTGCTGAGGAGGTGGAGCCTGAGGAGGCCACGCCCACTGCCAGAACTGCCCCCAACCCCTTTGCTCTGCTGGGAGAGGATGAGTGTTAGCCCCGCCCCTTGGACAGGTGGCCCAATCAGAGAGCAGCCCCATACCACTATGCTAATACCATATATGGAATAAAGGGAGGTTTATTTCTGCAGCCGGTGCTTTCTGATTGGTTGGAGGCAGCTTCCGCAGGGACCAATCGGAGGTCATGTCACCACTTTGTTGCTGGGTAGGGATTATGCTGGGCTGTCCTCTAGGGCGGGGCCTGGGGGAGTGATGTCACTGCGCTGCCCTGATAGCTCCACCCCTTCCCTAACCCCACCCACTTTATTTGAATTTAGCCTGACGCCAGTAGTAGCCCCACCCAACTAGCTTCACCTTCTAATTAGCTGGATGGGGTTAAGTTACTCCTACCATGATTAGCCCCACCCACAGCCCTTAGCCCCACCCCCTGAATTGGCCCCAACAGGGTTGGCCCCGCCCCACTCCCTCCTGGCCCCGCCCCACTCCCTCCTGGCCCCGCCCCACTCCCTCCTGGCCCCGCCCCACTCCCTCCTGGCCCCGCCCCACTCCCTCCTGGCCCCGCCCCACTCCCTCCTGGCCCCGCCCCACTCCCTCCTGGCCCCGCCCCACTCCCTCCTGGCCCCGCCCCACTCCCTCCTGGCCCCGCCCCACTCCCTCCTGGCCCCGCCCCACTCCCTCCTGGCCCCGCCCCACTCCCTCCTGGCCCCGCCCCACTCCCTCCTGGCCCCGCCCCACTCCCTCCTGGCCCCACCCCTTCACTGACCGGTGGGCGGGGCCTGGCCGCGGGGGCGGAGCTCCTGTTGGCAGAGGTAGCGGCGGTGGCGGCCGCAGCTCCGGCAGCGCAGGACGAGGCGGGGCTGCCCCCCCCCTGCAGGAGGGACCCCGGCTCAGCCCCCTTTCCCATCCGCACCCCCCCAGGGGGGACCCAGGCGTGTCCCTGTCCCCCCTGGGTGTCCCCAAACCCCCCCGGGGGGGGACCCACACCCACCCCGCAGGCGCAGGCAGCCCCCGGCCCCGGGCAGCAGCAGGGAGCAGCAGCGGCGGCACACGGTGCGCTTCACCGAGGGGGCCCTGGAGGGGGGGAAACACACGGGGCAGGGGGGGTCACACCCCGTGGGGTGGCCCTGACCCCCCCCCACGCCGTGGGGTGACCCCCCCACCCCATAGCTCACATGCGCAGGACCAGGCGGCGGGCGGCCCCTCGCTGGGTGCTGCAGTAGAAGCGGGCGAGGGCAGGGCTGTGGGGGAGCACCCAGTGTGCGGCCTGGGGGTGGGAGAGGAGGAGCACAGCTGCAGACCCCCCCCCCGCTGCCCCTACAGCCCCCCCATAACCCCTCCCAGCCCCACACAATAACTCCTCTAAACCCTGTAGCCCCCCCATGGCCTCCCTGTGCCCTGCCTCAGCCCCCTTGACTCCCGTATAGCCCCCCCCATACTCCCCCGCGCCCTATATACCCCCATAGGCCTCCCTGAACCCCTGTATCCCCCCCCGGACCCCCATATACCCCCCATGGCCCCCCCCCCCGACCCCTATATCCCTGCCCATGGCCCCCCCCGGGCCCCTATGTCCTCCTCATAGCCCCCACCAGACCCTTATATCCCCCACCCTACCACTCTGTAGCCCCCCCGGATCCCTATATCCCCCCCACAGCCCTCCCTGAACCCTTTATCCCTCCTATATCCCCCCCGGACCCCCTATAGCCTCCCTTATCCCCCCCCCGGACCCCTATAGCCCCCCATACCTCCCCTCCAGAAACTTATATCATCCCCCGGGACCCCTATAGCCCCCCATTCTGCACCCCGGACCCCTATAGCCCCCCATTCTCCCCCCCGGACCCTTATATTCCCCCATAGCCCCCTCCCCATATCTCCCCCCCCCCCCCCGGACCCCTATAGCCCCCCCATACACCCCCCCGGGCCCCCCCGCCCCACCTGGAAGAGGAAGCTGAGCCGCTGCAGCGCCTCGCGGTCCCGCACCGGCGCCGCCATCGCGCCCCCGATTGGCCGCGCCCCCGCGGAGTGGGCGGGGCCGATGTTTCCCATTGGCTGTGCCCGCCCCGGGGAGGGCGGGGCCGCCCCGCCCCTCCCCTCTGGTAAATAGGGGAGGCCGTAGCTAGCACCGGACAGCGCGCGGCTTCGTGTCGTCATTTCCGGCGCTGGGAGAAGCCGTCACTTCCGGCGCGGCGGCGAGCGGCGGTGAGTAGTGGCGGGGGTCGCCGGGACCCTCCCTATAGGGACCCCGAAACGGCCCCTCCCTATACGGTGACCTCTATAGAGCCCTTCCTATAGGGACCCCGCTATAGGGACCCCGGCACGGCCCCTCCCTGAGGCATGTCCCCTATAGCGACCCCTATAGCGACCCGGAACAGCTTCCCCGCGACAGGGCCTCCCCTATAGAGCCCGTTCCTATAGGGACCCACCCTATAGGGACCCTGCAACAGGCCCCTCCCTACAGGGTGTCCTGTATGCGTTCCCTTTTCTATAGGGACTCCTATAGGGAGCCTGGTACAGCTCCTCCCTAAAGGGCATCCACTTTAGGGCTCCTTTTCTATAGGGGCGCCCCTATAGGGACCCCATCCCTATGGGGAATTTCTTATAGAGCCTCTTCTTATGATGATTTTTCTAAGGGGGCCCCAGTAAGGAGCCCCCCTTCGGGATGGGGATTCCCCTATAGGGGCTCATCCTATAGTGACTGCTCTATAGGGCTCCCCCAGAGCTTCTGCTATAGGGACCCCTATACAGGGACCACCCTATGGAGTCTTCTCTGTGGGGAGCCTGTGCTATAGGTGCCCCCGCTGAGGACAGGGACCCTATAGGGTCTCCCGCTGCGGCCCCAAAATGGCCCCGTTGCCATGGCGATGCCTCCCGCCCTCAGCAGCGTGGTGGCGTTTTTAACTGAATTCAGCTGTTTTTCCCCCCAAAAAGCACTCGGGAACGGCGCCAGCATCACTTCCCGCCAAAATGGCATCATCACCTTGCCGAAAGTGAGCTGTTTTCTCCCCAAAATCGCTTGGACTCCACGCCCTCGCCTCAGCGTCGCTTTGCGCCGACATGACATCATCACCTTGACGGAATTGAGCTGTTTTCACCCCAAAACCTCTTCAAACCCGCGCCATCCCCTCAGGATCATTTCGCACCGAAACCATGTTATCGCCTTGACGGAATTGAGCTGTTTTCACCCCAAAACCGCTTCAAACCTGCGCCGTCACCTCAGCATCGCTTCCCACCGAAATGACATCATCACCTTGACAGAACCGAGCTGTTTTCACCCCAAAACCCTCTTTGAACCCCCAGCGCCCCGCCTCAGCCTCGCGTTCTCAACAAAACCACCTCACCACCTTAACGGATTTCAGCTTTTTCCCCCCCAAAAAACCTCTTCAAACCCTTCCCCACCCCAGCCGTCCTCTTCCCCCCCCCCCCCATATTTTTTGGGGCGCCATGTCGGGTTGCGACCCCCTGGAAACGCTGCAGGTGGAAGCGAGTTGTTCGGTTTGCCTGGAATATCTACAAGATCCCGTCATCATCGAATGCGGTCACAATTTTTGTCGCCGTTGCATCACCCGGTGGTGGGCCGAGCTGGCGCGCGATTTCCCCTGCCCCGTTTGCCGTAAAACCTCCCGCCATCGCGCTCTTCGACCCAACCGTCAACTGGGGAATATGGTAGAAGCCGCTCGGCAACTTCGCGGCGTCAAACGAAAAGCCGGCGGGGAAAGTCGTTGTCAAGCTCACGGTCAAGCTTTAGCTCGATTCTGTCGCGACGATCAAGCTCCCGTTTGCCTCCTCTGCGAGATCTCCCACGCCCATCGCGCTCACGCCCTCGTCCCCCTCGACGACGCGGCCCTGGAGTACAAGGTCGGGGGGGAGACGGGGGAGAGAGAGAGAGCGCGAAACCTTCGCGGGGTGAAAGGGGGAGCGTCCCCGAGTCTTTGTTTTGATCCTCCCCCCAAATTCCACCCCGCGGGCTCTTTGCGGAGGGTTTTTGGTTGTGATTGGTTTCCAGCGCTGGTTTTGCTTCCAAATTCTTCCCCGAGACCGTCCAGGGAGGGGGTTTGGCCATGGCTCATCCCCGTTTCCAGCCCCAGATGATGGGATTTAGCCCCAAACTTTCTCCCCGAGACCATTTCTGGCAACATCTTGTCCCTATCTTCATTTTTAGCCCCAAACTCTCTCCCTGAGGCCATTTGTGGAGGGGGTTTGGGCAGCAGCTCGTCCCCGTCTCCATTTTCGGCCCCAAATTCTTCCCCGAGACCGTCCAGGGAAGGGGTTTGGCCATGGCTCGTCCCCGTTTCCAGCCCCTGAGGGTGGGATTTAGCCCCAAAACCTCTCCCTGAGGCTCTTTGCAGAGAGAATTTGTCCGTGGCTCAGCCCCATCTCCATTTTCAGCCCCAATACTTCTCGCCGAGGCTGTTTTTGGAGGGATTTAATCTCTGGCTTATCCTCATCTCTGTTTCAGAGCCCCTGAGGGTGGGATTTAGCCCCAAACTCTCTCCCCGAGACCATTTCTGGAGGAGATTTGGGCAACATCTTGTCCCTGTCTCCGTTTTCAGCCCCAAACCCTCTCCCTGAGGCTGTTTGCGGAGGAATTTGGGCAGCAGCTCGTCCCCTTCTCCATTTTCAGCCCCAAATTCTTCCCCAAGACCACCCAGGGAGGGAACTGGGCCCTGGCTCAGCCCCATCTCCATCCCCTCGCGGTGGGGGCTCAGCCCCAAATCCTCTTCCCGGGGCTTTCCACGTGGTCACCGTCCGCTCCGCTCCAGCAGAGGAGGGATTCGGGGCCGGAGGAGGGATTCGGGGCCGGAGGAAGGATTCGGGGCCGGAGGAGGGATTCGGGGCCGGAGGAAGGATTCGGGGCCGGAGGAGGGATTCGGGGCCGGAGGAGGGATTCGGGGCCGGAGGAAGGATTTGGGGCAGGGGTGTCCCATCCCGTCACCCCTCCTCCTCTTTCCCCTGCCGGCAGGAGAAGCTGCAGCGCTGCCTGGAGCCGCTGGAGCGGAAGCTGGAGGCAGTCGCCGGCTGCCGAGCGCGGGAGGAGAAGAAACCCAGCGAGCTGAAGGCAGGTTGATGGTGCTGAGGGGACGCCGGGGAGATCCCGGCAATTCCCGTTGCTTACCCGTTCCTTTTCCCATCCTATCCCGGCAGAGGAAGGTGGCTCTGCGGCGGGAACGGATCGCTCGGGAGTTCGAGGAGCTTCACCAGCTGCTGGAGGAGGAGGAGCGGCTGCTGCTGCGGCGGCTGGAGGAGGAAGAACGCGAGATCCTGCAGCGGCTTCAGGCCAACCTGGCTCGGCTGGGGGAGCAGCGCCGGGTCCTGGCCGCCCTCGTGGCCGAGCTGGAGGAGAAATGTCTGCAGTCGGGCGCGGAGATGCTCAAGGTGGGATGGGATCGGGATCGGGTGGATCGCCGCTGGGAATGGGATCAGCCGCAGGGATGGGATGGCCCAGAACGGGCTTGTCGTTGGGAATGGGATCCCTGGGGATGGGATTGGGTTTGGGGACGGGATCCTCAGGGATGGGGTTGGGTTTGGAGAAGGGATCGCCCCTGGGAAGGGGATCAGTTTTGGAGATGGGATCGCCCCAGGGGACAGGACTGGTTTTGGGGATGGGATCCCTGGGGACGGGATTGGTTTTGGGGACAGGATCGTCCCCGGGGAAGGGATTGGTTTTGGGGATGGGATCCCTGGGGCTGGGATTGGTTTTGGGGACGGGATCGTCCCCGGAGACGGGATTGATTTGGGGACAGGATCCCTGGGGATGGGATTGGTTTTGGGGACGGGATTGTCCCTGGAGACGGGATTGATTTGGTGACAGGATCCCTGGGGATGGGATTGGTTTTGGGGACAGGATCGACCCCAGGGAAGGGATTGGTTTTGGGGATGGGATCCCTGGGGATGGGATTGGTTTTGGAGAAGGGATCGCCCGTGGGAAGGGGATTAGTTTTGGAGATAGGATCATCCCTGGGGACGGGACTGGTTTTGCAGACGGGATCCCTGGGGACGGGATTGGTTTTGGGGATGGGATCACCATAGACGGGATTGCCCCCGGGGATGGGATCACTGGGGAGGGAATCAGTGTCGGGGATGGGATCACCACCGGGAACAGGAACACAGGGAATCAGCGTCGGGATTGGGATCATGGCCAGGGACAGGATTCCCGGGGCTGCGATTGCTGCTGGGGGCCGGGATCGGCGCTGGCAACAGCGATCAGGGCTGGGATCCCTGCGGTTGGGACCGATTTAGCCCCAGAGATCGACTTTGTGGGGGGATGTAGCACATCTAACCCCCCTTTTTTCCCTGCTTCCCCCCCTTTTTTCCCTGCTTCCCCCCCTTTTTTCCCTGCTTCCCCCCCTTTTTTCCCTGCTTCCCCCCCTTTTTTCCCTGCTCCCCCCCCATTTCAGGACATCAAGGACACCCTGGCCAGGTAAGAACTGCGCGGGCGATCCGAGCCGCTCTCCGGGCTCCATTTTGGGGCAGAAAAGCAGGATTTAAGGGTGCGTCGGCCAGCGCACCCCACCTCCCCCGGGGTTTCCGGCAGGTGCGAGGCGGCGGCGGCACCGGTGGAGGAACCGGCTTCCGTCCCCATCGAGCTGGAGAAAAATTTTGGCAGTTTCCCCCGGCAATACTTCACCCTCCGGAAAATCACCCGGCGCCTCATCGGTGAGGAAAACCCCCCCTCCCCGGCCATCGCCCCGCAGCCGGGACCCCCTAAATCCTTGGCGTTACCATCCAGGCGAGGTGACGTTGGATCCGGATACGGCGCATCCCAACCTGGTTTTATCGGAAGATCGGAAAAGCGTGCGTTTCGTGGAAGTTCGACCTCGAGATTTACCCGATACCCCGCGACGTTTCACCATCTATCCCTGCGTTTTGGCGGCGCAAGGTTTTACCTCCGGTCGTCATTACTGGGAGGTGGAAGTCGGTGATAAAACCCACTGGGCTCTCGGCGTTTGTAAAGATTCGGTGAGTCGGAAAGGGGAATTAACGCCGTTACCGGAGACGGGATATTGGCGGGTACGGCTTTGGAACGGCGATAAGTACGCGGCAACAACCACCCCCTTCACCCCGCTGACGGTGCGGGTGAAACCCAAGCGGGTGGGTGTTTTCGTGGACTACGAAGCCGGAAAAGTGGCTTTTTATAACGTCACCGATCGTTCCCACATTTACACCTTCACCGATACCTTCACCGAAAAGATTTGGCCGCTGTTTTATCCCGGAATCCGTGCCGGCAGGAAAAACGCGGCACCTCTCGTTATCCGTTCGCCTACGGATTGGGAGTGAAGCCGGGGGGAGAGCGGCGCCGGTGGGGTTTGATATCCGGCAGCGCCGGGATCCGGCGCTCCGGCACTGCCGGGGTTTGGTGCTCTGTGCTGCCGGGATCCGGCGCTCCGGCACTGCCAGGATCCGGCGCTCCGGCACTGCTGGGGTTTGGTGCTCTGTGCTGCCGGGATCCGGCGCTCCGGCACTGCCAGGATCCGGCGCTCCGGCACTGCCGGGGTTTGGTGCTCTGTGCTGCCGGGATCCGGCGCTCTGGCACTGCCAGGATCCGGCGCTCCGGCACTGCTGGGGTTTGGTGCTCTGTGCTGCCGGGATCCGGCGCTCTGGCACTGCCGGGATTCGGCGCTCCGGCGTAGGCGGGGTTTGGCTCTCCGATAGCCGGCACTGCCGGGGTTTGGTGCTCCGATGATCCGGCGCTCCGGCACAGACAGGGTTTGGCTCTCCGATGTCTGGCACTGCCGGGATCCGGCGCTCCGGCCGAATCCGGCTCTGCGGCAGCGTGTGCGTGGCAGCGGGTGCAGGCATGTGGCAGGGCCGTGTCCCCCTGTCCCTGTGTCCCTCTGTCCCTGGCCCCGTGCACGTCCTGGGGTCCGTGTCCCCATGTCCCTCCGTGTGTCCCCATGTCCCTCCGTGTGACCCCACGTGTCCCCACGTCTGTCCCTCCATGTGACCCCACGTCAGTCCACGTCCCTCTGCGTGTCCCCACGTCCATCTGTGTCCTTCTGTCTGTCCCCATGTCCGTGTCCCTCTGCGTGTCCTCCTGTGGCCCTTTATGTCCCTATATCCCTCCATGTGTCCCCGTGTCGTGTCCCTCCATGTCCCCATGTCTGTCCCTGTGTCCCTCCATGTCCATCAGTGTCCCGGCGTCTCCCTATGTCTGTCCCCATGTCCCTCCATGTCACCACATCATCCGTGTCCGCCCGTGTCCCCATGTCCCTCTGTGTCCCCCCATGTGCCTCCATCTCCCCACGTCATCCATGTCCCTTTATGTCCGTGTGTCCCCACGTCCCTCTGTGTCTCTCCGCATTCCCGTGTCCCTCCATGTCCCCACATCATCCGTGTCCTTCCATGTCCCCACGTCCATCCATGTCCTTGTGTCCCTCTGAGTGTCCCAACATCCCTCCATGTCCCTTTATGTCCCTCTGTGTGTCCCCATGTCCCTCCATGCCCCTTCCTGTTCCTTGTCCATGTCCGCATGTCCCTCCGTGTGTCCCCACGTCCCTCTGTGTCCGCCCCGTCCCTCCGTGTGTCCCCACATCCGTCCGTGTCCCTCCGTGTCCCCCCATGTCCCTCCATGTCCCTCCCCATTCCCATGTCTGTCCATGTCCCCCCGTCCCTCTGTGTCCCCCCACGTCCCTCTGTGTCCGTCCATGTCCCCCCATGTCCCTCCGTGTCCCTCCCCATTCCCATGTCTGTCCATGTCCCCCCATCCCTCTGTGTCCCCCCACGTCCCTCCGTGTCCGTCCATGTCCCCCCATCCCTCCGTGTCCCCCCCCATCCCTCCGTGTCCCCCCCCATCCCTCCGTGTCCCCCCCCGTCCCTCCGTGTCCCCACATCCCCGCCCGTCCCTCCCCATCCCCGTATTCCCCTGTCCCTCCCCACATCCCCGTCCCTCCCTCCCCATCCCCGCCCCGCCATCGCCCACGCGTGGGCCGTCCTCCGCGCCTCGCACACGCCTGCCACACGCCTCCCACACGCCTCCCACACGCCATGGCCCCCTCGGGGCCACCGGAACGGGGCCCGCTGGCCCGTTTGGCTCGGGAAACTTCATGCCCGGCCTGCGGGCAGCCTCTGCGGGACCCCGTCCTCTTCGCCTGCAACCACAGCTGCTGCCGCCGCTGCCTGCCCGCTGCCCGCCCCGGGGAGCCCCCCGCTGCCTTCTCCTGCCCGCGGTGCTGCCTGCCCTGCGCCCCGGCCCGGCTCCGCACCCCCGTGGCTCTGGCCGTGGAAAGTCGGATCGCCCAGAGGCTGGTTCGGGGAACCCCCGGCCCCCCCGCCGGTCCCAGCGCTGCAGGTAAAGGGAGATGGGGGGGCGGTGTGGATCCAGGGGGCTGGGGGGACTTGGGGGGCTGGGGGGACCCAGGTGTCCAGGGGAACTTGGGGGGACTTGGGGGACCCAGGTGTCCAGGGGGATTTGGGGGACCTGGGGGACTTGGGGGACCCAGGCATCCAGGGGACTTGGGGGACCCAGGTGTCCGGGCGGACTTGGGGGGCTGGGGGGACTTGGGGGACCCAGGTGTCCGGGGGGACTTGGGGGGCTGGGGGCACTTGGGGGACCCAGGCGTCCAGGGGACTTGGGGAGCTGGGGGCACTTGGGGGACCCAGGCGTCCGGGGGGACTTGGGGGCACTTGGGGGACCCAGGCGTCCGGGGGGACTTGGGGGACCCAGGCGTCCGGGGGGACTTGGGGGACCTGGGGGTACTTGGGGGGCTGGGGGGACTTGGGGGACCCGGGGGGACTTGGGGGACCCAGGTGTCCGGGGATGCTGGGGGGACCCAGACATCCAGGGGGACTTAGGGGGCTGGGGGGACTTGGGGGGCTGGGGGGGAACTGGGGGGACTTGGGGGTGCTGGAGGGGGGGACATGATCCAGGGGTGCTGGGGCACTCAGGGGTGCTGGGGGCAGGGGGGACTTGGGGGTCCCAGGCACCCCGGGGGGGGGTGCATGACCCAGGGATGCTGGGGGGTACCCAGGCATCCAGGGGGAATTTGGGGTGCTGGGGGGGGGCACGATGGATAAATTGGGGGGGGTCTGTGACCCGATCTGGGGGTGCTGGGGAGCACCCAAGTATCTGGGGGGGGCACCCAGCTATTTGGGGGTGCTGGGGGTGGGGGGGGAAGGCACCCAGGCACCCGGCCATGACCCCGTGCCCGCTCCCTCACGTGCCGGGACACCCGAGTCCCCCCCCGGGGGGGGGCAGGGACGGGTGTCACCCCACGGCGGGTGACCCGGGCTCACGTGCAGGGCGGGGCCCGATCCGGCTGGGTGACATTTTTGGGGGGTGACACTTTGTTTTGGTGGCACCTTGGGGGACACACCCCAGTCTGGTGGTGGCATCTTCCCCCTTGGGGACACTCTCCCCCCCGCCTAAAAAGGGCTTCTCCCCCCTCCCCCCCAAGGAGTCTCTCCCCCACCCAGGGGTCCCCCCCCGACCCAGGGGTCTCCCCCACCCCCCAAGGGCTTCCCCTCCCACCCCCAGGGGTTCCCCCCCCCCCCCCAAATTTGGTGCCTTTTGTATGTCCCCCCCCCTTGGTGACACCCCCCCCTTCTCCCCACAGCCTGGGGGCCCAGCTCCGAGCCGACGCCGCCCCCCCGCGCCCCCCATCTCCGAAGGAACCACCCGGGGTGGGGGGGGGAGCCCCCCCAAAGTCGCCCTCCCCCCCTCCTCGCTGACGTCCCCCCAATAAACGCCGACCCCCCCCCCCCAACGAACGCCACGGCAGCGGTCGCAGCGGTGCCACCTTTAATGCCCACAGGTGCCATGGGGCGGGGGGGGGACACCCCAAAACGGCCCCCCCCAAACACTGGGGTGCATGTGGGGCTTGGGGGGGGCGCAGGAGATGGTGTTTGGGGGGGGTATTGATTTGGGGGGGGGTCAGGCAGAGAGATTTGGGGTGGTATTGATTTGGGAGGGGTCAGGAAGGAAGATTTGGGGGGGCTGTTGATTTGGGGGGGGTCAGGCAGAGAGATTTGGGGGGCTGTTGATTTGGGGGGGTCAGGCAGAGTGTTGGGGGGGTACTGATTTGGGGGGGTCAGGCAGAGAGATTTTAGGGTGCTGTTGATTTGGGGGGTCAGACAGATTTGGGGGGATTAGTGAGATTTGGGGGGGTACTGATTTGGGGGGGTCAGGCAGAGAGATTTGGGGGGGTCAGAAAGATTTGGGGGGGTCAGGCAGTGAGATTTGGGGGGTACTGATTTGGGGGGGTCAGAAAGATCTGGGGGGGTCAGGCAGTGAGATTTGGGGGGTACTGATTTGGGGGGGTCAGGCAGAGAGATTTGGGGGGTTGTTGATTTGGGGGGGTCAGGCAGAGAGATTTGGGGGGGTCAGGCAGTGAGATTTGGGGGGGTTGTTGATTTGGGGGGGGTCAGGCAGAGAGATTTGGGGGGGCTGTTGATTTGGGGGGGTCAGAAAGATTTGGGGGGTCAGGCAGAGAGATTTGGGGGGGGTCAGAAAGATTTGGGGGGGTCAGGCAGTGAGATTTGGGGGGTTGTTGATTTGGGGGGGGTCAGGCAGAGAGATTTGGGGGGGCTGTTGATTTGGGGGGGTCAGAAAGATTTGGGGGGTCAGGCAGAGAGATTTGGGGGGGGGTCAGAAAGATTTGGGGGGGTCAGGCAGTGAGATTGGGGGGGGTCCTCAGGAGCTGGGGGGGGGTTCAGGCACCGATTTGGGGGGGGCTCAGGCATTGATATTTGGGGGGGGTCGACCCCTGAGCTGATGGGGAGGGGGGACGTGTGTGATTTTTTGGGGTGGGGGTCAAGCCCAGAGTCAGTATTTGGGGTTGGGGGTCCTGGGGGGCAGGGGGGGGTTGGGGGTCAATAAGGGGGGGGTCTGTGTCCATGGGGGGGTCCTGGGAGGGCCCCCCGAATCCTCCCTAGGGGGTTCCTCAGTGCTCCATAGGGGCGGGGGGCCCGGGGGGCAGCGCTTGGGGCCCCCCCCCACCCCCCGTTGCCCCCCCCGCAGCCCCCCGCCGTCGTCCCCGCCCCCGTTTATGTCCCCGGACGCAGTGGAGGTGACCGCAGCCTTCGTCCCCCGCCCTGGGCGCCGCCACCGCCTCTTCCTCCTCTTCCTCCTCCTCCTCCTCGCTCTCCGTCGAGCTCTCCCCGAACGCTCGCGGCTTCTCATAGATGCAGCAGCCTGGGGGGGGGGGGGAGGGACACGACGAGGGGGGTGTCAGGGGACAGAAGTGTCCCCAGGGGGGGACAGGGGTGTCCCCAAGGCCACTCACACTTGGAGGAGCGGCGGCCCAGGTGCTCGTTGTCAACGGTGTCACTCGACCACTCGACTTTCTTGTCCGGTTTCCGCTTGCGGAGCTTCAGGGTCAGGCTGCGGTTCTCCTGGGGGAGGGGGGGACAGGGGTGTCACCGGCGCGGTGACACCACGGGCAGGGCCACCCCTGTCCCCAGGAGTCCCTGCTGTGGGCTCTTGATGCTGTCCCAAAGTAGCTCTGGTCGTGTCCCCTGATGGGGTGTCCCCAGCGCTGTCACCCAATAGCCCTGGTCGTGTCCCCAGTGTTGTCCCTGTCCCCTGACGCTGTCCCCAACACTGTCACTGTCCCCTCAGTGTCCCCAGCACCGTCCCTGTCCCCTGATGCTGTCCCCAACACTGTCACTGTCCCCTCAGTGTCCCCAGCACCGTCCCTGTCCCCTGATGCTGTCCCCAACAGTCACTGTCCCCTCAGTGTCCCCAGCACCGTCCCTGTCCCCTGATGCTGTCCCCAACACTGTCACTGTCCCCTCACAGTGTCCCCAGCACCGTCCCTGTCCCTGATGGCGTCCCCCAACAGCCCTGGTCATGTCCCCAGCACCGTCCCTGTCCCCAGCACCGTCCCTGTCCCCGACACCGTCCCTGTCCCTGTCCCCAACACTGTTCCCATCCTTGACACCGTGTCCCCCCCGCCCAGCCCTGCTCACGCCCCCTGACGCTGTCCCTGTCCCCCCTCCTGTCACCCCCCCCCCATATGTCTATAGACCCCCCGCTGTCTATACCCCCCTCTCCCAGCTATTTACCCCCCCCCCCCCCCCAGGTATTTATACCTCTCTGGAGCTTATAGCCCCCCCTGGCTGTCTATACCCCCCCAGCTGTCTATACCCCTTCCATATCTATAGCCCCCCATGGTACGTATAGATCCCCCCCAGTGTCTATAGTCCCCCCCCGGGTATTTACAGCCCCCCTTCAGTATCTATAGACCCACCTTCATATGTGTAGCCCCCCTTGGTATGTATAGCCCCCCCCAGTATCCATACCTCTCCCCGGTATCTATAGCCTCCCTCTCAGTATCTATAGACCCCTCCCTGGTATCTATACACCCCCCCCCCCCCCGAATCTATAGGCCCCTCTCGGTATCTATAGACCCCTCACAGGTATTTATAGCCCCTCCCAGTACCTATAGGCCCCTCCCGGTATCTATAGCCCTCCTTCAGTACCTATAGGCGCCTCACAGGTATTTATAGCCCCCACCCCAGTATCTATACCCCCCTCCTGCTATCCATAGCCCCCTTCCCCGGTATCTATAGCCGCCCCCCTCAGTACCTATAGCCCCCCATGGGTATCTATGCCCCCCCTCCCGGTATCCATAGCCCCCCCCCTCCCCGGCCCTCACCGGCTCGGCGGCGCCGGTCTCGGTAACGGTGGCGGTGCCGCAGCCGCCGCTGTCCGCTGCCTCCGCCATGGTTCCAGCCGGGCGGAGCGGTACCCCGGGGCGGGTTGGGGGGTCCCGGCCACCACCGAGCGGCGGGAAGGGCCGGGGAGCGGCGGGAAGGGCCGGGCCGGGCCGCTCTCGCCGCCACCGCCGCCCCGGTGCAGCGCCCACCGCCGCCCCCAACCCCCACTTCCGGTCGGCGGCGCGAGCACTTCCGGTAGGTCCGCCGTACAATGCACTCCCCCGCTGCGGCCGCACTTCCGCCGTACGGAGGCGGCGCGGACGGGGCAGCGCGCATGCGCAGGGCTGCCAGGCTTGGGGGGGGCAACTTGGGGGGTATATAGGGGCTGGGGGGGGGCAGGTAAGGGCTGAGGGGGGCATATAGGGCTTGAAGGGCCACTTCAGGGGCTGAGGGGGCAACTACGGGCCAGATAATGCCTCAGGGGGCAACTCAGGGGCTGGGGGGTGTAGTTTGGAGGGACAAAATGGGGGCTGGGGGGCAAATAGGGGCCAAAGGGGCAGTTTGGGGGGTGTAGATAGGGCCTGAGGGGGCAATCCAGGGGCTGGGGGGCAATTCAGGGGCTGGGGGGGCAGTTTGGGGGTCAGATGGGGGAGCAGAGAGGGGCTGAGGGGGTAATTCAGAGGCTGGGGGGCAGTTTTTGGGGGGGTTAGATGGGGCTGGGGGGCAGATAGGGGCTAAGGAGCAGTTTGGGGGGGTCAGAGAGGGGCTGAGGGGCAGTTTGGGGGGTCAGATGGGGCTGGGGGGGCAGATAGGGGCTAAGGAGTACTTTGGGAGGGCAGATAGGAGCTGGGGGGGCAGTTTGGGGGGGTCAGAGAGGGGCTGAGGGGCAGTTTTTGGGGGGGCAGATGGGGTTGGAGGGGCAGTTGAGGGGCTGGGGGGGTAAATAGGGGCTAAGGAGCAGTTTGGGGGGGGGCAGATGGGGCTGGGGGGGCAGATATGGGCTAAGGATTAGTTTTGGGGGGGCAGATAGGGGCTAAGGGGGGGGGGGCAACTGAGACACCCCCAAACGCAGCCCTGAATAAAAACCCCGGGGGCTTTTATTACCCACGGGGGGGGGGGGGGGGGGGGCGGGAAATACCCCATCAGGAATCCTCCTTCTCCTGAAACCTGCGGGGAAAGGAGGGGGGCGGTTATGGGGGGATTAGGGGGGTCCCCCCCATGGCTCGGGGGGGGGGGGGTGTTAAAATTGGGGGGGGGGGCGCCCCTCACCGGCAGCGGGGGCAGGTGTAGAAGACGGTCTGGCCCTCGTCGGCCGAGCGCATCTGCCGGGTGCGGTACGCCATGCCCTCGTGCCCGCAGCGGGGGCAGCGCCGCTCCACCTGCCCCCCACCCCCAAAATTTTGGGGGTTACCTCCCTGCTCTGGGTGGGGGGGGGGGGGGCTTGACACCCTCTCCACCCCACCCCGGCTCAGGGTAGGGGTTAAACTTGACCTTGGGGGGGGTAACCCCCAAGTACCCTGGCCCCAAGGAGTTTTGTGCTTTGTATGGGGGGGGTTGGGGACCCCATTTTGGAGGGGGGGGGTCCCATCCCAGTGGGGTTTTACCCCCCTCCCAGAGGTGTTTTGGGGTGGGGGTCCCCTCCCAGTGGGGTTTTAACCCCCCCCCATGGGGTTTTGGGGTAGGGGACCCCTCCCAGTGGGGTTTTGGGGTGGGGGTCCCCTCCCAGTGGGGTTTTAAACCCCCCCCCATGGGGTTTTGGGGTAGGGGACCCCTCCCAGTGGGGTTTTGGGGTGGGGGTCCCCTCCCCAGTGGGGTTTTACCTCCCCCCCCACCAGGATTTGGGGGTGGGGGTCCCCTCCCGGTGGAGTTTTGGGGTGGGGCTCCCCTCCTGGTGCGGTTTTCCCCCCCTCCCAGTGGGGGTTTTGGGGTGGGGGTCCCCTCCCAGTGGGGTTCCCCCCCTCCCCAGTGGGGTTTTACCCCTCCCAACAGAATTTGGGGGCGGGGTGCCCTCCCAGTGGGGTTTTACCCCTCTCCAGTGGGGTTTTGGGGTGGGGGTCCCCTCCCAGCGGGGTTTTGGGGCCCGACCCCCCTCACCAGCGGCCCCTCGAGGTGGGGCGCAGGATCGGGCCCCCGCCCCGCCGCAGGCTCCAGCCGGTTGAACTCGATGGTGCTGCGGACGGCTTTCCCCTCAAAATCTGGGGTTACAAAAAAAAAATGGGGGGGGTCAGGGGGTTTGGGGGTGCCTCCAGAGCGGACCCTGGGCCCCCCCCCGCCCCCGCTGACCGGCGGCGTGGAGGGCGAAGGCGCAGCGGGGCAGCGGATGGTGCTGAGGGGGCCCGGCCGGGGCAGGACGGAGCCGCACTCGGGGCAGAAATCCAGGCAGGACTGGAAGCAGGAGGGGGGCAGCTCCATGGCTGGGGGGGGGTGGGGAAAGGGGGGGGTTTAGTGACCCCCCCCATTGCCCCCCCAATTCCCCCCCCCATTGCCCCCCAATCCCTCCTGCCCCCCCCATCATCCCCATTGCCCCCCAGTCCCCCACCAAGCCGATGTCCTCCATCACCCACTGCGCCCCTTGTTGAACCCTGCCCCCCCCCAGGACGCCCCCATTGCCCCCAGCCCCCCAAATTACCCCCCATTCCTCCCCAGCCCTCCCATTGCTCCCAGTCCCCCCCCATTGCCCCCCCAGCCCTCTGTTGCCCCCAATTCCCCCCCAATACCTCCTGCCCCCCACCATCCCTGTTGCTCCCCCACTCCCCCCCAGCCCTCCCACTGCCCCCCCATTGCCCTCAGCCCCCCCAATTCCCCCCCATTGCCCTCAATTCCCCCAAGCCCCCCAATACCTCCTGCCCCCCATCATCCCCAGTCCCCCCAGCCCTCAAATCTCCCCCATTTCCCCCAGTCCCCCACCGACCCAATGCCCCCCACTCCCCCCCAGCCCCCCCAATTCCCCCCAGTCCCCCAATCCCCCCCCAGCCCCCTCACTGACCCCCTTTTGCCCCCAGACTCCGCAATTCCCCCCCATTGCTCCCAGTCCCCCTCCCAATCCCCCCAGCCCCCCAATCCCCCCTGCCCCCCATCATCCCCATTGCCCCCCAGCCCCCAAATCTCCCCCCGTGCCCCCCAATCCCCCCCCACCCCCCATTGCCCCCCATTGTCCCCCAGAGCAGACAAGTCCAACCTCCTCCCCGGCGCCCAGAGCGGCCGGAGCGCGCGAAGGGGAACCCCCTCCAGCCCCGCCCCTACGCGCCTGCGCCGCCCCGCCCCTTCCGTTACGTCACTTCTCCTCCCTGCCTTGAGGCGTTAATTAAGGGAGACGCCAGGGATTGATTAATTAAGCTGCCATTAATTGATTAGCGGAGTCCCCAGGGATCGATTAATTAAGTCAGTATTAATTAATTAGGGAAGTCCCCAAGGGATTGATTAATTAAGCCGCCATTAATTGATTAGGGAAGTGCGGGAGGGGGCGTGGCTCGCCGGGAGGGGGCGTGGCTCGCCGGGAGGGGGCGTGGCCGGCCGGAGAGGAGGCGTGGCCGGCCAGTTGAGGGGCGTGGTTGGATTGGGGCGTGGCCCGACAGCGGGGGGGGCGTGTCTACCCGCCCCCCGGGGTGGTGGTGGGCGGTCCCCTGCGCCATCGGGGGTGTGGTCTGGCACGGTGAGGGGGGCGTGGTCTGCCAGGGAGGGGAGGAGTCGGGGGCGGGGCTTCGCCGTTGCCATGGCGTCGCTTCCGGTGCGGCGGGGCGGAAGTGGCGGGCCCTGCCGGGAGGCGCCGCTGGTACCGTTGGGGGTGGGGGGGCTCGGGGCGGGCAGCGGGGCTGGATCGGGCCCCTCGGGGGTGGGGGGCGGCTGGGGGGGTCCCCTTGTGGCTGGGGGGGGGGCCCCCGTCCCCTCCCGTCCCCTCCTGTCGCCTACAGGGGTGGAGGGGCCGGCCCTGTGCCCTGTTGGGGTGGGGGGGCCTTCAGTGTCCCCTATGGGGGTGTCAGGAGGGGCTGGGGGGGCTCCTCTGACCGCTATAGGGGTGTCGGGAGCGATGGGGGACTCCCCTAATCCCTGTATGGGTGTCGAGAGGGCTGGGGGGGCTCCCCTGACTCCTATAGGGGTGTCGAGAGGGGCTGGGGGGGCTCCTCTGACCCCTATAGGGGTGTCGGGAGGGGCTGGGGGGACTCCTCTGACCCCTATAGGGGTGTTGGGAGGGCTGAGGGGCTGCTATGGAGCTGGGGAGGCTCCCCAGGCCCCTATAGGTGTATTGGGAGGGCTGGGGGGGCTGCTATGGGGCTGGGGGCGTCTCCCCTGTCCCCTATGGGGGTGTCGGGAGGGATGGGGGACTCCCCTGTCCCCTATAGGGGTGTCAGGAGGGGCTGGGGGGGCTCCTCTGACCCCTATAGGGGTGTCAGGAGGGGCTGGGGGGCTGCTATGGGGCTGGGGGGGTTTCCCCTGTCCCCTATAGGGGTGTCGGGAGGCTGGGGGGGCTGCTATGGGGCTGGGGGGGTCTCCCCTGTCCCCTATAGGGGTGTCGGGAGGCTGGGGGGGGCTGTTATGGGGCTGGGGGGGTCTCCCCTGTCCCCTATAGGGGTGTCGGGAGGCGGGGGGGGGCTGTTATGGGGCTGGGGGGGTCTCCCCTGTCCCCTATAGGGGTGTCGGGAGGCTGGGGGGGCTGTTATGGGGCTGGGGGGGTCTCCCCTGTCCCCTATAGGGGTGTCAGGAGGGGCTGGGGGGCTGCTCTGACCCCTATGGGGGTGTCAGGAGGGGCTGGGGGGGCTCCCCTGTCCCCTATGGAGATGTCAGGAGGGCTGGGGGGAGTCCCCTATCCCCTATAGGGGCTGGGGGGGACGATCCCCTGTCCCTATGGGGCTTCCCTATGGGGCAGGGAGGAGGCCACCCCCCATTCCCTGCAGGAATTCCTCTCCCTGGGGATTTTGGGGGGGCTGCACCATCCCTGAGGAGATAGAGGGGGGCTGTTCCCTCCATAAAGGGGGGTGGGGGTGGGAGGGAATTTGGGCATTTTAACCTTTTCTGTCCCATTTTTAGAGCTCACCGGAGACACCCACCCCCCAAAAAACATGGCCGGGGGATGCTGAACCCCGCGCCAGCGGACGGACAGACGGACACAGCCACCGCCATGGCCTGACCCCCCCTACCCGCACCGCGAGGAAGCTCCGACGGGAGAGAAACGACGACTTCGTCCTCGATTCCCGAGGGATTCCCGGGCGGCTCTGGAAAAGTGGGGGGGGAGGGGGGAACCCCAGCGACCCCCCTCCCCCTGGAGCGAGCCGCAACCAGGTAAACCCCGAGGATTTTAACCCGGAGAGAGAAGGGAAACGTTTTTTCCCGGCTGCTCACCCTGTAATTCCCACTGGAAGGGGGTTAAAATCTCCAAAAAAAGCAAAAAAAAAGGGAAAAAAGTTGGATTTTTAGGAAAATTGAGGCTCTGGGGTGACGCTCGGCAGCGAATCCCCTGGGAGAAGGGATTGATTTGGCCCAAAGCGAGGGTTTGTTTCCATTGAGCCGCGTCGTTGCGGTTTATTTTGACGTCGCCCCGGCTGAAACGAAGCCAAAAAGGGGGAAAAATGAGGTGAAAAATGGGGGTGAAGGGATTTTCCGAAAGCAGCGCTCGCTTCCTCGGTCCCTTCCGGGTGGTTTTGGTGTTGCCGAGGCCAAAGCCGCTTTCCCCCAGGGTGCAAAAAAAAAAAAAAAAAAAAACCTGGATTAATTAAAAAGAATATTTAATGAAGAATTTTGGGGTGGCGGCACGAAACCGGCGGGCATTTGCCCGAAATCTGGTGGTTTTGGGGTCTCTGGGGGACGCTGTGGCGAGGGAAAGGAGCTTCAAATCTCCCCCAAAACTTTATGAGTCTCTGGGTTCACCCCTAAAAACCCGAGGGGAAAAAAAAACGGGGGGGATGTCGCTCCCCCCCCACAGATTTGGGGGGATTTTGGGGCGCCGGAGGATTTAAATCGATATAAATTATCGGTCGCTCGGAGTCTCCCCCGGAGCGAAGCCGAGGGCAGGGAAAATCCCCAGCTCTGCTTACTCAGCGCCTCGCCGCCGGCTTGTGCCTCCCCGACGAGAAACGCCGGGTGAAAGCGCGACCGAACCCGCCTTTTTGGGTCAAAACACCTGCGTTTTGAGGCAAAACACCCTCATTTTGGGGTTAAAAACCCCTCGTTCTGGACCAAAACACCGGCCGTTTGGGCTGCCACGAGGCTGAACCGCTTCCACCCCGCAGGTACGGCTTAACCCCAGCGTCCCCCTCCGCAGGGAAAGCGCAAAATCCCCTAAATTTACTTTTTTCCCCTTTTTTTTCCTCTCTTTCCTTCTCTCAGGCAGCTTTTCCGGGGCCAGACGAGCGTTTCGGGGCCGGGAAGGGGGAACTTTTGGCGTTACCGGCGTTTTCCGCCTTCACCCTTCCCCTCCCGGGAGGGAAAACCGCGGTGCTGCCGGGCTCACCCCCCTTCCTACCGCTCTACGTTCTTTTTTTTCCTTTTTTTTTCCTTTTAAATACCCCTTTTCCGGGTGTTTTTTTTTTTTCCTTTTAATTCCCTTTTTCCGCCCGCCAACGTGGCCCGCGGCGGCGTTAACCCTTAAGCCGCTTGCCCGCGCCGCTCCCTCACCAGAGTTAAGCAACCGCACGGTTTTTTTCCCCTCGTTCTTTATTTTTTCTCTTGTTTTCTTTTTTTCCCCCTCATCCCTATTTTTTTTTTTCCTTCTTTTTTCTCTTAATTCCCCATTTTTTTCCCCCCCTCTCCTCCCCTTTCCTGCCCTCGCTGACGTCCTGCCTCCGCCGGCAGGAGTCGAGCCGGGCTCCGGGTGAGTTAAAAACTTGCTGAAAACGCGACTTTGTGAGGATTTTTACGCTCAACTCAGATATTTTATTTTATTTATCCCTATTTTTCAAACAGAAACCGCCCCCATTTCACCATCCCCCCACCTCCACGGTGGCAAATCCTCACCGGAGCCGGCCCCCGGGTTAACGTTTAACGGGAGCGGACTCTGCCCCCCTCCTCCCCGCACCGGCGTTTGGGTTTGGGATTTATTATTTGCTTTTTTTTCCCTCCCTTATTTAATATTTTTGGGGTTTTTTTTTTTTTTTGTACCTCCGCGGCGCCGTGGCTCTGGGGCCGCGCGGTTTCGCTTCCTCCTCCCGGGGCGGGGTGAAGGGGGGGGGTTCCTCTTTTTTTTTTAGGGGTGGAGGGGGAGAGGATTTGAGGGTTTTCGTTGGATTTTTGGGGGTGACGCCGCCATGGGGGTGTCCCTGTCCCCCTCCAGCACCGGTTTGAGGGTGAAATTGGGGGGGGAAGGGGGGGTCCCCTCTGTTTTTAACCCCATTTCCTCGCCTCTTTTTCCCCAGGTCCATGGCGTGGGAGTGAGCGCTGAAGGATGCTGAAGAAGAGCAGTTTGGTGTTGTGGGGGGCGGCGCTCTTCATCGCCTGGAACGGCCTCCTCCTCCTCTTCCTCTGGAGCCGGCCGCCCTCCTCCGTTTCCTCCGACGAAGGCGACCGCCTGACGGCCGAAGTCATCCGTTTGGCGCAAGATGCCGAAACCGAACTGGAACGGCAAAAAGAACTCCTGCGTCAAATCCACCGCTACAGCGGCTTGTGGGGACGCCGGCGCGGGGTTCAAATCACCCCCAAACCTCCCCCGCCGCCCTCCCCGCCCCCGCCGCCGCGTCTCACCGATCCCGCCGGCGCGGTGTTACCCGTTTTGGTGATGGCTTGCGACCGCAGCACCGTCCGTCGGTGTTTGGATAAACTCTTACGTTATCGACCTTCGGCTCAACGGTTTCCCGTTATCGTTAGCCAGGATTGCGGTCACGCCGAAACCGCTCGCGTCATCGCCTCTTACGGCGACGCCGTGGCTCATATCCGACAACCCGATCTCAGCGATATCCCGGTACCGGCAGAACACCGTAAATTCCAAGGTTATTATAAAATCGCTCGACATTATCGTTGGGCGTTGGGACAAGTTTTCCGGACTTTCCGTTACCGCGCCGCCATCGTGGTAGAGGACGATTTAGAAATCGCTCCGGATTTTTTCGAGTATTTCCAAGCGGCGTTCCCGCTCCTCCTCGCCGATCGTAGCCTCTGGTGCGTTTCCGCTTGGAACGACAACGGGAAAGAGCAAATGGTGGACGTCGGACAAGCGGAATTACTTTACCGGACTGATTTTTTTCCCGGTCTTGGTTGGTTGCTTTTAGCCGAACTTTGGGATGAACTCGAACCCAAATGGCCGCGAGCTTTTTGGGACGATTGGATGCGTCAACCCGAACAACGTCGAGATCGTTCTTGCGTCCGCCCCGAAGTCTCCCGTACGATGACGTTCGGTCGTAAAGGAGTGAGCCACGGGCAATTTTTCGACCAATATTTAAAATTTATCAAACTTAACGACCGTTTCGTGCCTTTTACCCAACTGGATCTTTCTTACCTCAAAAAAGAAGAGTACGAACGTTCTTTTCTCCCCAAGGTTTACGCCGCGCCGGAGGTGAGGGTGGAAGAGCTCCAGGGGAATCGGCGGCGGGAGCTGGGCGCCGTCCGCCTGCAGTACAGCGGCCGCGATTCCTTCAAAGCCTTCGCCAAAGCCCTGGGGCTGATGGACGACCTCAAATCCGGCGTCCCCCGCGCCGGCTATCGCGGCATCGTCAGCTTCGTCTATCGGGGACGTCGCGTTTATCTCGCGCCTCCTTCGGACTGGACGGGTTACGATCCCAGTTGGAGTTAGCGGGCGTCGGGGAGAGGGTGCTGTTGTTCCCCTTTATTTTTTTTTTTTTTTTTTTCTTGGAGGGGTTTTTCCCCCTTTTTCATCTTTTTTTCGGTTGTCGTCGTCGTCGTGGTTGGTTTCGGTGTGGCTTTAGCGGGGAGGATTTGGCCGCTCGCCCGTCGCTTTCTCCGCTGCCGCCCTGGGGGGAAATTCGGGGCGAAGGCGGCTCCCGGCGGAGAAATTATTTTCCACAATAAAAGGCAAAAAAAAAAAAAAACCCTAAAAAAAAAACCCCAAACCCCCAAAATTCAGATTTCTTTTGCTACCGCTCCGCCGGGCTCGCTCCGCACATCCCAGGCCCTATATGGCCCTATAGGGCCTCGTCCCTATATCCAGCTCGACCCTGTGGGCGCTACGGACCATAAACTGACCTATGTGGGCCTGTACGGATCTATATGGGTCTGTACGGATCTATATGGGTGTGTACGGATCTATATGGGTCTATACAGATCTATGTGCGTTTGTACAGATCCATATGGGTCTATACAGATCTATGTGGGTTTGTACAGATCTATATGGGTCTATATGGATCTATGCGGGTTTGTACAGATCTATATGGGTCTATACAGATCTATATCGGTCTATGCGGATCTATATGAGTCTGTACAGAGCTATATGAGTCTATACAGACCTATATGCCCTGCCCCTGTATGGTCTCAACCCTATATTTCAGGCCCTGTATTGGGGATCTAGGACATGTATAAGGGACTGTGCTCTAGTCCCTATATGTGGCTGTGCACTCTGAGCCTTATGTATACTATATATATATATACACACGCTGTATTATATGGGGTCATATGGTCTGGGTTATGTCCATATAATGGGCTAGAGGGTCTGGGCGCTATATCCAGGCCCTATATCATGGTCCATATGCTCCCCTCGCTATAGTTATGCCCTATACCTGCTGGTCTATACGTTCTGCTCTATATGTTCCAGGCTTGGAGAACCGGGGATTTATACCCAGGTCCAGGGGGCATTATTTTTGCTGCTAAAAAGCCCCTTTTATGTTAAAAAAGCCCCTTTTTAGCCGAAATAAACCCTCAGACATGGGTTTTTGGGGGGGGGTTGGGCAGTGAGGGGTTTGGGGGGGGAGGAACATCCCGCTCGGCTTCGTTTTGGGGGGAAAAAGCCCCTTTTTGGAGCGGGGGAAGTTACGAAATGGAAGAAATGAAATTATGAAATGAAATTATTTCAATAAATTGGGATAAGAAGTGGGGAAAAGGGAGGTGAGGGGAGGGACTGGGCAGACTGGTGCCACTGGGAGGGATTTATGCCCTCCCCTCCCCGCAAGCAGGATTTGGGTTAAATCCGGGTGGTTTTAGGGATATTTTTGGAGCCGTTTCCTCACCCTGTGTGGGACCAGTTTCCTCCCCACCTCCACCACTGCTGCTAAGAACACCAAATCTTCTTATTTTCATTTAAAAGGGGGGCAGTCCTCCCCCCAAAAAAGGGGGTTTGGGGGTTTATCAGCATTTTTACCTCGAGGAGCCCCTCTTTTATTAACCAATTCCTCCCCAATTCGGGGTTTTTTCCCCAGGGGCACAGTTTGAGGGGGAAAAAATCCCCATTTCCCAGCACGTTGGCTGCTCCCCCCGGGGAAAATGCCCAAATCGGGACAAACCTCCCCAAAACCAGAGGTTTAAAAAGCCCTGACACCCCCCCTCCCAGTTTGCACTGGAACTGGATTTTGGGGCAAAATACGCCCAAATTGGTGTCTTTTGGGTATAACGAGCCGGTGATTAAAACAAAAAGTGCCTTCTGAGCCCCGTTTTTATAACAACCCGCCGATTATTAACCCCAATAGTTGCAAACCCGCCCCCCAAATCCGCCTTTTTCCACTTAAAATGGAGCCCGGGGGGGGGAGGTTTAACGCCCCCCGCCCTCGCCGGGGAACCGCAGTCCCCACTCAGGTCCGGCCCTTGGCGGCCGCCGCCCTTCGCCGGCTGCGCAGTCCTCACTCAGGTCCGACAGCAGGAGGGCTCGGGCGGGTGGGCCGGCGGGGGAAGGAGCAGCCAATGGGAGGCCGCGGTGCAGTGGAAAACAGCCAATCAGAGCGCGGCAGGCGCCTATAGAAGGCGGGGCAGGGGGGTTTGGCGGGAAACGAGATGGCGCGGGCGAAGCAGGTGGCGGCGGCTAAAAACCCCCCTAAAAACGCTCCTTCCCCAGCCCCAAATCCCCCCAAAACGCGCCCGCCTTCCCCGCGGGCTCCAGCACCGTGGAAAAAGCTCCGTCACTCGTGGAAAAAAACCCTTAAGCTGCTCCCCGTGGCTTTTTTTCGTGGGCTGGTGCGAGGTTTCTCCGTCATCCGGGAGGGTTTTGGGGTCCACGGAGCGGCTGTGGTGGCTCTGCGGGAGGGCTGCGAGGCGCATCTGGTGGCTCTGCTGGAGGAGTGGGGGCTGTGCGCCCTCCACGCCAAGCGATCTGCCGTCCAAACCGCCGACGTGAATCTCGTGAGGTGCCTTCGAGTGAAAAGAAGCTGATTTTCCCCCCCGCCTTGCTGGCGAGCGGGTTTCCAGGCCTGCTGAACTATGCAGAAAGGCGAATTTTTTGTTGTTGTTGTTTAGGCTTTATTTTTTTTTGCGTGGACTTTCAAATTAAACCTCTATCAAGCTTTTCAGAGGAAAAGCGGAAGAAACGGAGCGTCGGGAGCTTGTCTGTTGGAGCTGTGAAGAAGCACTTGGATTTATTCTCGACGCGAAGCACCGCCGGACCTTGCGCTGTAACGAGCTCTTGTCTTTCGAGGGTGACATCACCTACATCCTACCTCGCCGTGAACTGAGCGGGGAAATGACCAATTACACAACTGAGCTGGGCTGTAATTTGGGTTTAGCGGGTTTGTCAGAGGCTTTATTTAAAATTAGAGCCCTGAAGATGAAAGCAGCTGCCCTCCCCACTGCCTTTCCTGGTGGTTTCTCCTCTTCCTCGGGCCGATGGCATGAGTCTCTGTGGACGGGGAGGCAAATCTGGCAGCGGAGGCGGAGCGATCGGGCCTGTAAGAGGCAGAGACCTGCCCGGTCCTGCCTGCGCTGCCCGATAAGAGCGCTTTGTTATGTGGTTTAACCCTAACAACAACTTCCTGCTGTCTCAAGATACTGGTTTTGTTTATTTTTTTTTTCTCCCCTATTCACTCATAGGTGCTGAAATGGGGGGGATAAAATCCTGCCCGTGGCCTCTCGCGTCCCCGACAGCGATTGCGAAACCACGGGGAGGCCCCAGCCCGAGCGATCCCGGGAGGGCACGAGAATTGGTTTTATCCCATTTCCCCTAATTTCTCTGCGAATATGAAGCAGAAACTTTGCCGCTTGGAAAACCTTCCCACGAGGCATCCACCAGCAGCAGCAAAGCCCTTTTTCTTCCTCAAATTGAGCGCTCTTTTTTTTTTTTAGGAGGATTTTCCCTGTTTTTCTGGGCTGTATTTCCACTGACAAACAGTTGGGGAAACAAAAAATCTCTCCGTTTTCCCCTTGTATTTCCTCGTGGGGTAACGCCATGTGATGGGGGGAAAAAACCCAACAAAAAACCCCATTAAATTAGCAAAAAAAGTGCCTTGAGTGCAGCCCCTCTCCCCAGCCCTGCTCTGCTCTGGGCCCATGTGCAATTTCCTCCTCTCTCTTTAATTTTTTCCCTCCTCTCTTTAAAAAATAAGAATAATTAAATGGGTGAAAAACGTGCATTCAAGGTGGGTTTTGCTTTGGGAAGGGGCTTTGGGGTGAGCGCTGCAAAGCTGCGGTGGAAAGCAAGATATTCCTTTAGGTTTTTATCCTTTTCAAAGCTTATTTTCACCGGAGAACTGAAAAAAAAAAAAAAAAAAAAAAGATATTTCAGGGGAATTTGGAGTCTGCTGTTAGAGCAGCTTTAAGCCAAGGGTGCCAAGCTCCCGCCCCAGGAGGGAATAATGTTAACACACCTGCGTAATAAAATTAATTCAGGGAACCAAACCAAACCAGGGTCTTTGAGCTGGAAGTTTCACTTTTATAGAATATAGCCCACATAAAAATAATGAAAAAAAGAGGGAACTAATCAGGAATTATTAAAGTTATGAACAAGGCTGATAAACCAGTAAAATAAGTTGGATATTCCCCGGCAGAGCTGTAAAACCCTTGGGGCGCTGAGCCCCAAATGAATCCCGGGAAAACCACAGGCTTTTCCCCAGGAAAACCACAGCCGCCTTCCTCAGGGGAAATCAGAGGCGCTGCCCAACCCTCCCTCCCCGGCAAAAATAGGCAAAAGCGATGCAAAAACCCTCCGGGTCTTTGTTACCCCCGCAAAAACCCCGTTAATAGACCCAGATTCGCCCCTATGCGACGGGAGACGGGGGGGGGAGCCCACCTTCGCCGCGGGAGAGCGGATCGAAAAGATCTGTTCTCATTGGTTGATCGAGCGCAGCCAATAGGAAGTCTCAGGGCGTGCGGCGGGCCAATAGGAGGCGGAGTTTGTGATCCCCTCCTTTCCCGCTCTGCGTACCCGCGTGGGGGCCTCGAGGGCGGCGGGGTGCGGTGGAACGAGAGAGGGTGAAACGGGGGGAACCGAACCAAAAATCAATCCTGAGGTTTAAATTCTGGGGGCGGCTCTTCGGGCAGGAAAAAAGCAAACCAAAAAAAACCCCCAAAAGTTGTTTTTTGTTCTATAATTACTTTAAATATATTTTTTCCTAAAAAATGCCTACAACAGGGTTTTAATTAATGGCAAACAAACCTCCTTTTTAACTAATTTTTAGTTGTTTCAGGTATTTATTGGTCCTTTGCAAGAGGGATCTCAGCCTGTGAGCAGCTTCGGTGGCAGCAGGGGAAGGCGGGGCTGCTCTGAATATAAATATTCCAAAATCTATCTTTTTTAAAAAGTTTTTTTAATCTATTTGCATATACACAGCAGCAAACCAGCGTTTACGCCTTATTTAACTTTTATTTTTTGCTTCTAAGCAGCTCGCGGAGCTGCAGCGCTTTGGGGGGAGCGTGCGTCGCACCCGCTTGACTTTGGGGCAAACTTTTAGCATTTTGGGTTTTTTTTTTTTAAAAAACGGTTTCTCTAGGGCCGGGCCGCGAAGGGCCATGGCGGGGGCGGGGGGGGTGAACCCAGCTCTGACTCTTCCCTTGTTGGGGGGGGAGCTGCGGTTTGTTTGGGGGGGGCGGGAGCCCATTTTGGCGCCGGCGGGAGGGCGGGGCGGGGGGCAGAGGCGCGCGGAGGTTGACTCGGTTGCGTCCGCCAGGGAGGGGAGGGGGGATGAGGGCGGGGGAGGTTGACTCGGTTGCGTCCGCCGCGGGGCTATATAAGGGGCCGCCGGGCGGCGCTGTCGCGCAGTCGGAGGACGACAGGCGAAGGAGGAGGAGTGGGGCGGAGCGCAGCGGGCGGAGCAGCGCCTCGAAGCCGGCGGGCCGGCCATGCCGCGGGGTAGAGCCGCGCCACAGGCAGCCGCTTCGAGGGCGGCGATGTCGATGGAGCAGAAGCGTGGGCGGCGGTCGCTGTCGGATCTCATTCTCCGCGCTGTTTGCTTGTCCACGGCGCGTAAAGGTGCTTCGTTAGCCTTCATTAAGAAGACGGTCGCCGCTGAGGGCTACGACGTGGTGCGGAATGGGGGTCGTCTGAAGGCGGCGGTTGGTGCTTTGCTCGACAAAGGGTTCCTGCAGCGGGTGACGGGTAGCGGCGTCGCCGGTTCGTTCCGTATCGGCCGTGTCGGTAAGGAGCGAGCGGAGGGAACCGGGCGGCGCGGGAGGGCGGCCGGTGAAGCCCGTCAGCGCCCCGCGCGGAAGACGAGGGGACCGAGGCGCGCTGTTAAAGCCAGCGCGCAGCGTCTGAAGAGGTTGGGAACACCGCGGCGAAGGGCGGCGGCGGCGGCGGAGGAGGCGGCGGCCGGGGGCGCGGAGGAGGCCGGGGGTCCTGTGGAGGCGGTTGAGGGCGAGTCCTAGGAACGCGGTGGATGGAGCATTAAACGTTGAACCCAAAGGCTCTTTTAAGAGCCACCCCAGGGGGTTCAGCGGAGGAGCTGGTCACGGGGCGGACGCGGCGGCAGAGCGGGACGGTGCCGCCTGCCGGCAGCCGCGCCCGGAGGGGGAGGGAGCTGCTTCCCGTTACCCCCCCCCGCCCCGGGGCCAAGCGGCAGTGAAAGAGCTGCACCGCGGGGCGGCTCTTGGTGTGCGTCGTTATGAGAGTTGTAATGAGGGTAGCGTAAGGAGCGAATAAAAGGCTGCGCTGAGGGAAGGGAGGTAGTGAGGCGGTATTAGAGGAGCTGCACCGAGGGGTGGCCGCGATGGGCGAGGCGTGAATAAAGGGTTGCGCCGGGGGATGGCCGCTGCCCCGAGTCACTAAAAGAGCTGCACCGAGGGACGGGCGAGGCGGCATTGGAAGAGTTGTACCGAGGGGTGGGGGATGAGAGGCGGCATTAAAAGAGCTGTATCGAGGGGGTTCCGGCGCCCCGTGGGAGAGGGGAACCGAGGGACGGGCGAGAGGAGGCGGCGGCATTAAAAGAGCTGCACCGGGGGATGGCCGCTGCCCCGTGTTACTAAAAGCTGCACCGAGGGACCGGAGAGGGGTGAATAAAAGGGGCTGTGGTGAGGGGAGAGCGTCAAGCGGCATTAAAAGAGCTGTACCGAGGGGTGGCCGTTGCCTTGTGTCACTGGAAGAGCTGCACTGAGGGGCAGCCGAGCTGAAGCGGCGTTAAAAGAGCTGCACCAAGGGACGGGCGAGATGAGGCGGCGTCAAGAGTTGCACCGGCGGACGGCCGCTTCCCCGAGTCACTGAGGAGCTGCACCGAGGGACGGGCGAGGGGTGAATAAAGGGCTGTGGTGAGGGAAGGGAGAGCGCCAGGCGAGTCTTTTTTTAAAAGAGCTGCACCGAGCGGTGGGCGCCGCATGGAGTCGGGAGGAGGGCGAGGCGTCGATGAAAGGTGCACTCGGGGAGGGGATGTGTTGAGGCGGTGCTAAAAGAGCTGCACCGGGGGGTGGCCGCCGCCCCGTGGAAGAGCTGAGCCGAGGGACGGGCGAGGCGAGGAGGCGTTAAAAGAGCTGCACCGGGGGACGGCCGCCGCTGCCCAGTGTCACTGGAAGAGCTGCAGCGGGGGACGGCCGCCGCTGCCCAGTGTCACTGGAAGAGCTGCATCGAGGGACGGGCGAGCAGTGAATGAAAGGGGCTGTGGTGAGGGAAGGGAGAGCGTCAGGCGGCATTAAAAGAGCTGCACCGAGGGTGGCCGCCGCACGGAGTCACTAGGAGAGCCGCATCGAAGGCGAGGCGTTAATACAAGCTGTAGCCAGGGAGGGGTTGTGTTGAGGTGGCATTAAAAGAGCTGCGCCGAGGGGCGAAGATGAGGCATTAAGAGAGTTGTACCGAGGGGTGGCCTCGTGGAAGAGCTGAGCCGAGGGACGGGCGAGAGGCGGCGGCATTAAAAGAGCTGCACCGGGGGATGGCCGCCGCTGCCCAGTGTCACTGGAAGAGCGGCACCGCGGGACGGGCGAGGGGTGAATAAAGGGGCTGTGGTGAGGGAAGGGAGAGCGTCAGGCGGCACTGAAAGACGTGGCCCGAGGGGTGGGCACCGCACGGAGTCACTGGAAGAGTCGCGAGGAGGGCGGGGCGTCAGTAAAAGCTGTATGGCGAGATGGTGAGGCGGCATTGGAAGAGCTGCCCCGAGGGGTGGCCGTTGCCTTGTGTCACTGGAAGAGCTGCACGGAGGGCGAGGCGAGGCGAGGCGGCGTTAAAAGAGCTGCACCGAGGGACGGCCGCTTCCCCGGGTCACTGAGGAGCTGCACCGAGGGATGGGTGAGGCGAGGCGCCGTTAAAAGCTGCACCGGGGACGGCCACTGCTCCGTGTCACTAAAAGAGCTGCACCGAGGGGCGGGCGAGCGGTGAAGGAAAGGGGCTGTGGGGAGGGAAGGGAGAGCGTCAGGCGGCATTAAAAGAGCTGCACTGGGGGACGGCCGCCGCCGCCCCCTGTCACTGGAAGAGCTGCACCGCGGGACGGGCGAGGCGCGGCCCAGATCGAGCCCCCGCCCCCGAAGAAGCGGCGACTCCCCGCGGGGCCGGAGCCGGGAAAGCCCCTGGCGCGATGGTGTTCCCAATCAGGTCGGGCGGTTCTCGAGGACGTCGGTGCGTGTCCGCCGGCGCAGTTCTCAACCGGGTCCGTCTCCGCACCCACGGACCGGGTCTTGGTGTCTCCTCCCCAGCCCCACAGACGCAATAAATGCCTTAAAGTTTATCCTGCGCACTGAAAATTCTGGGTTTTAATTTCTCATTTGATTTAACGGCGAGCAGCAACACTTCAGCACCACAAAGACCGGCGTCAAAGAACGCGCACTGCTGGAGGTAAACTTGGAGCTCGGGCTTTTGCGGGATCTCCTGCAGCTTCCGCAGGATCTGAGCTGGGAGGGAAGCTCGGGTGTGAAACGATCCGTGTCTCGGGGGACACGGGCGGCACCCGGGTGTCCCCAGGGAAGGGCGGCGTCGCGTAGGGTCCGGCTACCGCGTCCGTGTCCTGCATCTCCCAGGGGTGACCCCCCCGCAGCCGCCGGCCGGCTCCTGGCCTCGCCGGGGCTCCCCGGCCGCGTCCCGCTCCTCCTCATCCCACCTCACGCTTTTTCTGTCGGCTAAGAGCTGCGGGAGAGGAGCCGCGCCGGGCTCCGGAGGCGCCTTCGCTGCGGGGGGAGACCCGGGCGGGTCAGCGGCAGAGCCCGGGGGTGGCCGAGGCCGTTGTGGGGGGCAGGAAGAAAAGGACAAAAAAAAAAAAGCCGCCTCACCCTTTTCTTCTGCGCTGGGGAAGTTCCACGTTCCCGGCTTCGCTTCGGGTCTCCCCGTGTCTGGAGGGAGGTGGGGGGTGAGCGTGGGGCTGTGCCTGCCGCTGCCTTCCCCTGAACAACCGCCTTTTCCTCCCGAAATAACTCTGATTTCTCCCAAAATAACTGAATTCCCCCCCAAATATCTCTGGGTTCCTCCCAGATACCTCTGAATCCTCCCAAAATAACTGAATTCCTCCCGAAATACCTCTGAATTCTTCAAAAATACCTTTGCTTTCTCCCGAAATAACTGAATCTTCCCAAAAGAACTCCGAATTCCTGCTCAAATAGCCCTGAATTCTCCCAAAATAGCCCTGAATTCTCCCAAAATAACTGAATTCCTCCTAAAAGACCTCTGAATTCTCCCCAAAATCCTCTGAATTCTCCCCAAATACCTCTGAATTCCCGCAGGGCCTCCTGGAGAGCGTCCCGTTGGCGGCGGCAGGAGCTCAGGTTCTTCTCCAGCTCCGTGGGGAGCCCGGAGGGGAGGTGAAGCCTCATTTCGTTCCGGCTGGGAAGAGAAATGATGGAGATGTGGAGACGGGATGTCGGCGCCAGGGATGTTTAACCCTCTCCGCTGTTGGGGTGATGAGGGGAGCGCCCAGGTGCCACGTACCTGCTCAGGATGCTCCCAAGATCCTAAAAAGGGAGGAAAAAGGGGGTTCAGGACCCCATGGGCAGCACTTTGCGGGGGCTTTTGGGTGAGGAGGGCTCTCACCTGGGGCAAGCGCTTGGCCTCCAGCTGCCCGATGAGCCCATGGAGCCGCGCGATCCCTTCGGCCACCCGCAAAGATTTTTCCGCTTGGGCGGCTTCGAAGGCGGCGTCCAGCTCCGCCAGCCGCCCCAGCACCGCCCGCTCCTTCTCCGTCAGGAACCGGCGCAGCCGCTCGAACTCGGCCCCGATGCGGCGCCGCTCGGCTTCGCTCGTCTCCTGGAGGAGAAAAAAACAACCCCTGCCCTGCGAGACCACGCACGACCCCCAGATCTGAATTTTTCCCTTTTAAACTAAAGGATAAAGCGCTTTGGTTGGAGCCAGGGGGGCTGTAACGCTGGGGATGCGGTTAATTAACAACCGGAGGGTAATTAAGCAGTTCATCCGATGTTTTTCCTTCTCCTTTTCCCTTCCCCGCTGCTGTTCCCTCTTTAGAGTTGGTCTAAAATCAAGCAGGGCCCTGGGAAGCAGGGGGGAGGGTTAATTCCATGTTAACGAACTTCCCTTTAGGATTTGATCTGGGATAAAAAATGAGCGGCGCCACGAAAATAAAACGATTTAAAGCAGCGATAATAAGCAGCTGCACATGGAGGCGGCGCTCGCCAAACCTGCCCAGGATCCGCGCCGGCAGCTCCGACCGGGTTTGTGGCTTCGCAGGGTGCCGGGACGCGTCACGGAGATGATCCCGCCTGTTTCTGGGGAAAAAAATACCCAAGGACCCGTTTGGGCTGCCGAAAGGCCGAGGGGACCCTTACCAGGTAATCCAGGCGTCGCTTCTCTTCGCTCGCTTTCCAGTCCAGAAACTCTGCCAACGCCTTCCTCAGGGATCGCAGGTGAGACTGGATTTTCTCCTGAATGCACCCAAAAAAAAAAAAAAATATTTGAAACAATCAGTCCGGCTCGTTTAGATAATCCTGCCTTTAAAATCTGAAATTATTTGGGGGAGGAAAGCAAATAATCCCCCCCCAAAAAAGCCACCTCGCTGCTTTCCCTTGAAAACAAGAATCAACTCGCTTTAAGTTTCTCCCACGAACGGGACCAGGTGCCGTATCTTTCCTTCCCCACCAAGAAATTAAAATATTTTTGCTCTGCGCCATTTTTGGGGAGCGGGAAGAGGCCTGACGGGTCGTAGGAAGACGATCTCACCTCGCAGGTCTCGGCGGGTCCCCCGAAAAGCTTCGTGGCCGCAGCCCGCGGCTGCTCGCCCATCGCCGCTGGCACCCGCGGGGTTTTCACCTCTTCAATACGGGGAGATGACGGCGGCGACGTCGCGGCCGGTCTCGGCACGGGGGTTTCGCGCCGCTGCTGTGGCCATGCTTCCCTCCCGGTGAAAGCGGCGCCGGAGGTTGGCAACCACGTGGGGCGAAGCCGCCTTCCCTCGAACCGCCCCTGGGTGTTCCCGCACTCGGCTCCCGGCACAACCGGGAAAAGCAAATTTCCTCGCCCACAGTTGGCTTTAAACGCTTTTTATCTCCCCCACCGAGTCTCATTTCCAGGCTTTGCTTTCTCCTCCCTCGCCTGGAAGCTGCTCCCACCCTCAGCTCCGCGTTCCCTTGCTCCGCTCCGCCGCGCGGAAGGGGCTGCGGCCAGATTTGGGGGGCAAAAATGTCACCAATTTCTTCCTTGTGCGGTGCAATAACGCACATTTCTTGACACCGCCTTTTTTTTTTTTTTTCCTCCCCTCCCTCCCCAACGCCTACGTTGAGAAAGTAAATGGCCCCAAAATGGGCACAAAAAAAAAGGAAAAAAAAAAAAAAAAAAGGTGCAATCGGAGGGTGCAGGAGGCGTCCGAGCGCGTCGCGGCCCCGTCTGCGGGTGGGAGATTGGAGGTCTCCTCCCTCCCCGGCCGATAAAAGCTGGCGGAGGCAGAGACGGGACCGAGCTTTCGCTGAGCCTGTGCCAGAGAAAGGGGGAAAAAAAACCCCAAGAGAGGGGGGGGAAAAAAAACCCACCCAAGTGGAGAAGCAGCTGGTGGAGAAAAAGCAGGCGGAGGAACCCCAAAACGGCACCAAGGAAAACCCTGAAAGGTTGGAGAGAGGGGAAAATCCCAGCGCTGCCGGGTGGGTTACATCACCCTGCCGTCTTTTGGGGGGGGAAAAAGGGAATTTTTGAGCGCGCTCCCCATTCCATCAACGAGAGAAGGAAAGCGGATTTACCCTTGCTTTGCCCTCGGGGTCTTTGTTTCGGATTTAAAGCTGTTTTGCAAGTGGTTGGTCGTGGTTATTATTTGCTTCTCGTCTACCCGTAATGATCGGGCTGGGGAAATTTGGGTGAGAACCAGCACGACTCCTGCTTTTCTCTTAATTTAAGGGTTCTTTTCCCACCTTTTTCCCACTTTTACTCACCCGCCTGCTGCTTGAATTCCCCTCTTCGCAGTTTTGCCCGGGGTAAGCACGCGGAAAAGCAGCAACCTCTTTATTTTTGAGCATCGCAGCGTGGTTTATTCAACCATTTTTGGGCTTTATTACTGATTTCCAGTGCCCTTGACCGCGGGCAACCGCTTGTTTGCACCCAAAGCCCCACGTCGGGTTTCGGAGGACGGATTCGAGGCCCTTCGACGCCAGCCCTTATCTCCCCCGTGCACATTTTCCCCGGGGCCAGCGGCAAATTTCTTCCCCTCTCGCAGGATTTCTCTGGACGCGAGAGAGTTGGACTGGGCTTATCTCAATTTTAAGGATTTTTCTCACTCAAATAAACCTTGTCGGGTTTGATTGCCCAAGAAAATGAACGGTGGAGGCAGAGATGGATTTAAGATGGATTCATCCCGGAGCCAGCACAAGGAATGGGGATTTGGGGGTATGATCCTATCTACAAGGTAGATGGGTCCATCCCAACGTGCTCCTCATGTTCCCTTCATAGTCATCGGGAAATTAATAGATTTAATCCGTCTCCGGGGGTCTTCCCATAAATCAACAAAGCTCCTTTGCAATTCTGGAGGAAAAATGGCATTTTCTTTCAAGTATTTTGATTAAATGCAGTGGTTGGACCCGTTTTCTGACATAAAAGCCGAGATGTGCCCATTTGTAGGATAATAATTTGCTTTTATTCTTTCTTTCCCCTTCCTGCGCCTCTAGCCGGGAGGGGAGGACGTCGTGGGCGCGATGGCTTTCTTCCTCAAACCACGGCCGCGCACGTGGGATCTCGCCCTGGACTACCAGACGGCAAAACAGTTTGAAGGTAACCAAAGGCAGCCGGAGAGGAGCAAAGTCCCGATCCCTGAGGTTTTCTGGGCTGCATCAAGTGAGATGTCCATTGGAGTTGGAGATCCTCCAGCTCCACCTTCTGTCTCCCTGGCTCCTCCATCTCCAACCTCCATCTTTTGGCTCTACCATCTCCAGCCTCAACTGGAGAACCTCCAGCTCCAACCTCCCATCTTTTGTCTCTTCCATCTCCAACCTTGCCTGGAAAGCCTCTGTCTCCAACTTCCTTCTCTTGGCTCCTCCATGTCCAACCTGGCCTGGAGATCCTCCATCTCCAACCTCCATCTCTTGGCTCCTCCACCTCCAACCTGGCTTGGAGATCCTTCATCTCCAACCTCCATCTCTTGGCTCTTCCATCTCCAACCTCCATCTCTTGGCTCCTCCATCTCCAACCTGGCCTGGAGATCCTTTATCTCCAACCTCCATCTCTTGGCTCCTCCATCTCCCACCTGGCCTGGAGATCCTTTATCTCCAACCTCCATCTCTTGGCTCCTCCATCTCCCACCTGGCCTGGAGATCCTTTATCTCCAACCTCCATCTCTTGGCTCCTCCATCTCCCACCTGGCCTGCAGATCCTTCATCTCCAACCTGGCCTGGAGATCCTCCATCTCCAACCTCCATCTCTTAGCTCTTCCATCTCCATCCTCCCCACTCCTCTCCCTTTCTCCTTGAAAAGCACCCAGTGAAGGGGATTTTTGGGGTGCGTGTCCTCTACGCTCAAGTTTAGCTTCTGATCCCTTCTCTGTTTCGCTCTCTAGTGGACGTGACCCTGGATCCGGCCACGGTGGGTCCCGAGGTGATCCTCTCCGAGGACCTCAAAGAGGCCACCTGGGGTAGACCTGGACGCCGGTGGCCTGAGGGTCCGGGCCGGTTCGACACGGATCCGTGCATGTTGGGCAGTGAGGGCTTCACCTCGGGCCGTCACTACTGGGAGGTGGAGGCGAACGGACGCTTCTGGGCCGTTGGGGTGGCCCGTGAGTCGGTTCAGAGGAAAGGCCGGGTCCTCTTCAAGCCCAACGCCGAAATTTGGGGCTTGCAGAAGTACGATGAGCTCTGCGTGGCCCTCACGGCTCCTTCCAACACCTCCGTCCCGCTCCTCAACGGGGAGATCGGGGTCTACCTGGACTACGAGGTGGGACAGGTCTCCTTCTACGCTGTCGGCAGCCGCCAACGCATCTTCACCTTCCCCGTGGCCTCCTTCAGCGGAGAGAGGGTCTTCCCCTACTTCTGCGTGCTCCTCTCCACCATCAAACTGTCCCCCAAGGGTTGATGCGCCGGCGGGGTCCCCCCAAAGCTGGATGCTCCACAGTGGTGGGAAATGCTCCTTGATGCTCCTCAACTCTTATTTTCCAGGTCTTGAAGTCATTTCTACCTCATCTCATGGTCCTAACTCCACCTTAGAGGTCTTCGTTTTGGGTTATGTCCAGGAGGTTTCGGGTCCGAGCTTGGCGCGGCTCGTCTCATCTGAAAGCCGCTGTCGTTAAATTCATCCAAAGCTCGTTAACGGGCGCTAGGCTTCACCAAGCTGGTTTTGAGCTGAAAACTTGGGTTTTCCTCCCAAACTCAGCCCCCTTTCAAGGTTTCTTTTACTTGACCTCGATGCCCGTCACTGGCCGGGCTTCCAACCCAAATAAAAAAATCTTCATTTTGCAGGTTTTGCGTTAATCCCAGCCGCTGCCTCAGTTTAAAACTGATTTTGTCATCACGAGGATGTGCTCGCGCTCGCTTTCCCCCCCGTTTTCTTCTGCTGTTCCCCACGCTCGGGATGTATTTCCGAGTAATTAATGTGCGACCGATTATAAATGCGCTCAGAAGAAAATACTTTTTTTTTTTTTTTTTTTTTTTGCTATAAGGAGGAGGAGGAATCTGCATTTGACCCATCACTGAGCTGCCCCAGCCCCACAAAGACCCCCCAAGGCTGCCCTGGCCCCCCAGAACCCCTCAGGGCTGCCCCTCGAGGCTGCCCCGGTCCCCAACAGCCTCCTCGGTCTCCTGGGACCCCCAAGAACCCCCCCCCCCAGGACTGCCCCAGACCCCTCACACCCCCCCCAGAGCTGCCCCACATGGGACCCCAAAGACTGTCCTGGTCCGCCACAGCCCCCTGGGACCCCCAGGACCCCCCCAGGGCGGCCCCACATGGGACCCCAAAGGCTGTCCTGGTCCCCCACAGCCTTCTTGGTCCCCCAAAACCCCCAGGACCCTCCAGGGCGGCCCCACATGGGACCCCAAAGGCTGTCCTGGTCCCCCACAGCCTCCTTGGTCCCCCAAAACCCCCAGGACCCTCCAGGGCGGCCCCACATGGGACCCCAAAGGCTGTCCTGGTCCCCCACAGCCCCCTTGGTTCCCCAAAACCCCCAGGACCCCCCAGGGCTGCCCCACATGGGACCCCAAAGGCTGTCCTGGTCCCCCACAGCCTTCTTGGTCCCCCAAAACCCCCAGGACCCTCCAGGGCTGCCCCACATGGGACCCCAAAGGCTGTCCTGGTCCCCCACAGCCCCGTTGGTCCCCTGGGACCCCCAGGACCCCCCCAGGGCTGCCCCACATGGGACCCCAAAGGTTGTCCTGGTCCCCCACAGTCCCCTTGGTCCCCCAAAACCCCCAGGACCCCCCCAGGGCTGCCCCACATGGGACCCCAAAGGCTGTCCTGGTCCCCCACAGCCCCCTTGGTCCCCTGGGACCCCCAGGACCCCCCCAGGGCTGCCCCACATGGGACCCCAAAGGCTGTCCTGGTCCCCCACAGCCCCCTTGGTCCCCTGGGACCCCCAGGACCCCCCCAGGGCTGCCCCACATGGGACCCCAAAGGCTGTCCTGGTCCCCCACAGCCCCCTTGGTCCCCTGGGACCCCCAGGACCCCCCAGGGCTGCCCCACATGGGACCCCAAAGGCTGCCAAAGGGATTTGGAGGAATATTAATTAATATTAACCCAATTCTGGTGGTTGTGGTTGGTTTTTTTTCTTTAATCCACTCACCCGTATCATTTTTCAGGGCTTGGGGGTAAATTGAAAACTTTTTTTCCCCTTTATCGTCCTCTCCAGGGTGAGAGACGCTCCTCGGCATGGGGGGGGCCGGCTCCGGGTGGAGGAGCCGCGACGCCTGGTCCTGCCCGCACCCGGCCCCTCCAACCTGCAAAATTTAAATCTATTTAAATTTATTAAATTTAAAAAAAAACCAACCAAAACTTCAGGCTAAAAGCAGTAACAGAAACAGCCGCAGGGGGGTAGCGCGGACCAAGGAGGTGCCGGTTCGTAAAGGTGCACGTTCGCTTCCTTTAAAGAGAAATTGCTTTACCTGTTCAATATTGGAGATTTGATTTCTGTTTTGGGGAGGGGGGTGTGTTTAGTTTCTTAGGGTTTTTTTTTTAGTTTTTTAGTTCTTTAGTTTTTTAGCTTTTTAGATTTTTTAGTACTTTAGTTCTTCAGTTTGGTGGGGTTTTTTTTTGTTTTTTTAGGTTTTTTAGTTCGTTAGTTCCTTAGTTTTTTAGGGTTTTTATTTTTTTTAGTTCTTTAGGTTTTTAGTCTTTTAACTTTTTAGTTCTTTAGGTTTTTATATTTTTTAGCTTTTTAGGTTTTTTTATAGTTTTTTAGTTCTTTAGGTGTTTAGGGGTTTTAGTTCTTTAGTTTTTAAAATTTTTTAGTTTTTTAGTTGTTTAGTTTTTTGGCTTATTAGGTTTTTAGGGGTTTTAGTTCTTTAGTTTTTAAAATTTTTTAGTTTTTTAGGTTTTTTAGTTCTTTATTTTTTTAGCTCTTTAGTGTTTTAGCTTCTTAGCTTTTTAGGGGTTTTAGTTCTTTAGTTTTTTACATTTTTTAGTTTTTAAAGTTTTTTAGTTCTTTAACTTTGTAGGTTTTTAGGGGGGGTTAGTTCTTTAGTTTCTTAGGTTTTTTAGTTTTTTAATTCTTTAGTCCTTTAGTTTTTTATTTAATAACCCCCCCAACCAGCCGGATCCAGGGGGGGCTTCTCAGCCCCGCAGGAAGCAGAAAAGCTTGGAAAACGGCTTTGACGTGAGCAGCTTCCCAGCCCTGGCCGGTGATTTTAAGACCGTGGCGACGTCCTACACCACATCCCACGAAGAAAGCCTGGAAAATTTTATTGCCACTCACCCAAATCTCGCTTTTAGGAGGGCGTCTGTAACAAATGGCAGGTAGTCTTGAAAAAATAATCCGCTTTTTGGATGCTCGAGGAGGTCAGCGATGCGAAAAGCTGCTCCGGGTTGGGTGGGAGAGGGGGGGTTTTGTCTGGGAACCCCTCACGCTTCACTCACCTAAAGCAAATTATTTTTTTTTCCCCTCACGTTGATGTGCAAAGGCTGGAAAAAACCTAAAATAACAGGAAATGGCACCTACTGAAGCGTTTTCCGCTGTGCTTCAATGCAAGCAGGTGATTAAGGGCAGCCCCAGAATAGGTTCGTTAACCAACGATGAATTTTTATTGCATACAGTGGTCACCAGCGGGAATAACGTATCGCGCAGAAAACATCTCAAAAGTGTCGGCCACTAAAAAAGACCACGAAAACTCACGAGCGCGAATTCAGCAGCGCCTGGTGCAATGACGCAGAAACGAAGAGAAATCACAAAACACACTAAAAAAAGAAAAAGCGAAGTTTTGCCTATTCATCCGTCGATTTTTTGGAAATTTCTGGGGAAAATCCCTCACTTGGTGTTTTTATTGCAGCTATTCCACCTCCACCTGATGGATCCCACAGGGGTGAATCCTGCGGGTTCAAGGCACGAGGAAAGAGCAAAAAAAAGCAGTTTTTTTCTTTGCTCTTTTCTTCAAAGAGGTCAATAAATGCTCAGTACTTCCTCATTAGCAGCAGAGATTTAATTCGAGTTCTCTTCCTATTGTTAGGAAATATATATATACAAAAGATATAATTCTAGGTCTTTTCCTTTCTTTATTTTTTAGTGTTTCACCTTAAATAAAGAAAGGGTGGGACAGTGCCTGTAGAGCTCCATGGAAACGCAAGTGAGGTCACCGAAGCTAAAAGCACGCTATAATAAATTAATGTCCCATTTTGCAACACTTTTGCAGGCAGAACGGCTCTGAAAAGCACCAAAAAAGCCTGAATTTAAGCACGAGCGCACGCGCTGATCTAAACAGAGCGGCGTGAGGTCCCTTGCTGCAAATTCTCCTCATTTCGGCTGCAAGAATTGGTTGGGATTGAGGGAAAGTGGATTTTGAGCTGCAATATTTGAAGCATGTATTTACCAGGGGAGGAAAATCAGCTGTAACACTCAGCATTGTTTGACCAGCACATGCAATAATAATAATAATAATAATAATAATAATAATAATGATAATAATAATAATAATAATAATAATAATAATAATAATAATAGTAATAGCAATAGTAGTAGTAATAGTAATAATAATAAAAATAAAAATAAAAATAATAATAATAATAATGGGGGGTTGCAAAAAAATGGGGGGGTTGCAAAAAAATAGGGAGGCTTTGCAAAAAATAAGGGAACTTGCAAAAAAAGATACAGGGTCTGCAAAGAATAGTATTATTATAATAATAATAACAACAATGATAATAGGGGGTGTGCAAAAAATTACGGGGGTTTGCAAAAAATAGAGGGGTTGTAAAAAATAGGGGGGGGTGGAAAAAACAGGGGGGTTAAAAAAAAAAATAGGGGGGGTTGCAAGGAATACATTGATAGATTGTGCCCTACTCCAGGTTAAATTTGGCTCCGTTTTCCAGCAGTAATTATGAAGTTATTGCTAAATAATTTGCTTGTTGTTTCTCTCGGGCCACCTCGCCTCATGAAAATCTGACAAGGAGCTCAAGGGTGCCTTGAAAACCCGCAAAAATACTCAATTTAGTTGTAAAAAAATTATCTGATCTGAAGATGGTTCTTTTGTAGGGTGAGGATGGATGCGGAGGGGGAGCAGGAAAGGTTTCCCTGGGCTACGCTGGGATAAACTCTGTTGATCCCAGGAGATGGAGCTGCCGAGGACCTCCATAATCCTGCCCCAAAAAACCCTCCCTCTGGTGAAATATTGCTGGGGGAGCGTCTGAGAAGACAACGATCACCAAATTGCTAAAAGAGGAGAAAACAAAGGATTTCATCAGTCCCGGGAAAAAGCTGGCTCCTTTAGCTATTACTGCTAAATATCGCTAAAACTAAAAGTGCTGCTAAAATCTTACTGTCCTCACGTTTACACCTTCACTGACAGTCCCCAAGTTGAGACGCTCGTCAAAAAAAGTCTTCCCTGGACGTGGTTGTCCATGCAAACGCGTCAGCTTTCATCAAGACGCTCGAAAGCCTTCCCTGGACACAGCGTTCCACGAAAACGTGCAAAATCTTTTCTTTTTCCTCCTCTTCTTTAAAAATCTTGCTGGCTTTTATCTCTAACGGCGGCACGTGAAGGTGAAGACGTCGCCTCCTCTCTCCGAGCAGTTGGAGCTGGTCACTCCAACCTTGACTTGGCAGATCCTGCCCCACCCCCAGAGCTGTGTCCTTGGAGAGAATAATTTGATTTTTGATGCGTGGAAGTCTCTCCACCTTCATCTTGCTCTTGATGCAGATGTCACAGGTTGACTCGGTTGCTTTGCAGCTCGGGCTTTCCTGAAGACCTGAGCAGCAAATCCTTGGAGGTCTTGCAAGCGTTGTCCACCCTTGCAGCGTTTCCACATACTCGTAAGGCGTCAAGAGGCTTTTTTCAGCCAACCAAGCCTGAAGGTTGCTGCTTTAACTCCACAAAAAGTGGGAAAAGCTAAAATCCTATGGCATTGGCCCATTTTTCCGGTCGCAGCGTGCAGATATCTCGCTAAGCTTCATCCTCCAGACGTCCTCCCCGGGGTCATCGGTACGGCTATGGCTTTCCTCTTGCTCTGAGATTTAATTGCAGCTCTGACGTTTAATGAATAAGTCATTACCGGGTGTGAATTGCAGGGGTCCTGTGAGTAACCACCAGATACTCTTCACTGCTCATGTGGCAAAGTTGGGTCGGTAAATGCAAACACGTAATAACTTTGGTTCTTATTCAGCAATTTTTGGCAATAGGCTTTTTTTTTGCCCCGAGTTTGCTTTTTCTGTGGTTTTTTGAGGTTTTCTTCTGTTTCCCTATCGTGCAGCGGATATTTGGGTTTGAGGAGCGCTCCCCGCAGCCCCTTAGGAGCTGATGCAGAGGTTTTGGGCCCGTCTCGTCCCGTTGCCCTTGCTCGGGCTCTGCAGCTCGGGCTTATTGCAAACCCAGCTCCTCTCGGAGCTGCAGCGGGAAGAGCTCAGCCCGATGTCGTCCAGGTAGGCGCAAAGGCCACCGCCGCGGATCCGAAACCTGGAAGGACGGATGAGACAACCCACCTTAGATGGGCTCAGCGGGGAAAAGGAGAAAAAACACACGTGGGCTTTTTTCCCCCCCATTCTTCGGTTCTCGTGGGCATCAATATGAATTATTTCTATTTTGGCAGCAGTCCGGGTTGGCCGTAAGAAACCTGATGCTTTGCAAGAAAAAAAAAAAAAAACAACTTATTTAAAAATAAAAATCTAACTAACAGTGTTTTCCCCACCAACCGCACCGCTTCTACCTCTCAACTCAAAGGGAGAAACGAAGACCAGCTCTGGATGCAACATTTTCCCAAACGTTGTTGTCCCATTGCTACCTCTGGATCCACCTCAAGGGCCAGAAGAAACGCACGTTTCGGGGCTGAGGAAACATCAACCAACGACATAACGATGAAGAAGACAGACTCACAGGTGAGATAAATGTGAGTGGTTCACCCATTTCCATGGTTGCTCCTCATCTTCCCGTGAAAGGCCAATCCAATGCTCCGAGATGCCTTTATATCTCATCACGAAGCTCTGAAAAAGAGGAGAGCAAAAAGCTTTACGGCAGGTCAAGGGGCTTTGGGACATCTCCGGCAGGTCACCATCTGGAGAAACCTCCTTCCAACCAACAATCTACACTTTACCAGTTGTTCGTGCTCCTTCCGGGCTCTTTTGGTGCTTGAACCTTTCAATCTACTACCAAAAAGTGTAATCTTTAAGGCAGAGCTTCATTATTGCAAGGAAACGTGGCTTTTTTTTGCTATAGTTCTTGCATCAGTTGGCTTTGGAGAGAAGTTTGAGGACACTCGTGATGACCTACCCTCAAGAAAACCATTTTCCCCATCTCCTCACCCCAGATCTCCAAGGAAGATCCTGGAAGAGCAGTCAAAGAAACCAAAAGGTGGCAAATACATTGGTGGCTTTTTTTTTTTTTCCCCATACTAACCACGTCCTCACGCCTCCTTACCAAGTCCTCCACGCTGTCGAGCATGGCCAAGGAAGCACCGAGTGCCGAGCAGTTGTCCTGGCCGGATGTCCAGTTTCCCTCAGCCTCCGAAAAATAGTAGCATTTTCCTCTGTACCCGATCCAGTCGAACGGACACCGAAAACAGGGTTGGGGACGAGGCTGAAAAGCCTGCACTGTCATCGATAGAGCAACAGCGTTAAAGAGCAGTCCCTTCCCCTTGATGCTCCAGGGTGGGGATGGTCATCCTCCACCCCATGGCCTCCAAAAGCCTTGCATCTGCCTCAATGGTGAGAGGAAAGAAAAATTAAGACACCAAGAGAAGTCTTGGGTGGATTGGAGGGAGAAAACAAGCTCAAATCATGGCCTGCCTTGTGGCGTTGGACAAGAAATGTGGATGCTGTGCCTTCAAAGAAGAAAACAGGGTGGTGGCCTTCAAAGACGCAAGTTTTAAGAGGACTTCCCGAATAGCCCTATCCCTAAACGCACCCTTAGGTATTGCTATCTGTCATTAATGCAAAAGCAGCGATGGGCAAAGGACAGAAAAAAAGTTCTCTTGTTCCTGCAGACTTCTTGGCTTGGTGGGACTCATGCCAACATCTCTTGTTGCTTGGACAAGAGCAGAGAAACGGCCCCTTCTTCTCTGAAAAAAACACCTTTGGGAAAGCTCAGATGAAACCCATGAAACGGCTCTTTCTGTTGGTTTTTAAGGGTTTCTAGACAATATCAACACAGAGGAGAAGGGTTTGGTCTTCTGTAGAAAGGCTTCTCTGCTCATTGAAGGGTCCCTCTCCCGGAGAGGACAGCCTCTTGGGTTGGGCTGCGTCTTCCCTGGGAGCATGGAGGTGGATCCGGCACATGTGCAACAACCCAAATTATCTCAGAGACGTTCGCCATGGGATGAAAACCTCGATACTCACCTGCAAAAGCGATGGCCGTGACAAGCAGAGCTATGAACAGCACTGTCATCGTCACCTGACAGGCAACTCGCGCCTCCGGCTTCATCTCAAGGCTGTAACCTGCAGGAGAAGAGACCTTCAACGCCTTTGCGGGGGTACCACGGGGAGCAGCACGCTCCAGGTCCAGGCTATTGGCCCAAAAGATGGTTTTTCCTCCTTTTGCTTGAGGATGAAGGGGACTTTTAATGCAATTTCCCCATGTCGGGCCGTCATGGAGAGCACCGAGCCCCACATGTGAGCACTTGGGTGATGCTCATCAAAAGCACCTTTGGGAAGAGCCTTCCTAAAGAACAGGCATCATTTGATGCCCAAATGACGAGAGGTTAGTCTCTTCCCCACACTGGATGGACTTGCTGTCATTTTGGGTGAGAAACATCAAAAATTCTTCTCCGGATGGAATAAAATGATAATTTTTTTTACTTTTGGGAACTCTTCCTGAGCAGGGGAACATTGTTTGCTCCCCAGTTTGGAGCTGTAAACTCCTGCTCTGAAATGGACCGTAATTAAAATTATGTTTTAATTTCTGGGTTCTACTTCATTATTAAAGCTCAGTGGACTTCTTTCTCCACCTAAACCGAGACACTTTGGGTCTCGCAAGTGATCCGAGTCATGGTCACTCCATCTCTGGGTCTTCTGATCCAGAACATGCTCTTTCCCCGCGCCACGAGCAAAGAAAATTCTCTTTCCTAAGGGTTTTACCTAAAAACCTCAGTGTTTTCACCCAGCGGGACTTCCCCCATTTTTCTTTTAAGCTTCCCCCTCTTTGTCCCCATCTATCACATGAACCAAATCTCATGGGACAAACTCTCCTTTCCCCTCTTCCTCCCCCCCGTAAGTGAGAAACCAAATAAGCCAAAAAATTTTTAAAAGCCATATAAAAAAAAAATCAACAAATCAACAAATCAAAAAAAAAAAAAAAATCAACAAATCAAAAAATTGACAAATATGCCAAATCAAAACCAAAATCTTAGTCCCTGGCTGGGTAGAGAGAGATGATGGAAATGACCCAAAAAGCCCCTTTTCTACCTTATTGTGCACCAAGAGGATGATGGAGATGGGAGGAAGAGTCAGGAGAACTAAAATAGGGCAGTGTTGAAGGGAAGGCAGAGATTAATAAATATTTTGCTGATGCGTCTAAACTGGACTTAAATCCCAGACTTATTTTTTGGGGTCTTTTAACACTTCAGCTGTTCAAAAATTTCTTTATTCTCCTTCAGAATAAAGCAGAAATTTGGAATCTTTGGGGGAAAAAAATAAAAAGACCCAAAAGAAACAGTGACTCAGGTGCCTCAGGGAGGATTAATCATATATGAGAATAACCCGAAGTGTCTGAAATGAGACCGTTTAGAGCAAAAATTCCATCTGCTGATCGACAAAAATTTTCCCTTGAGGGAAGTGCTAGAAAAAGCTTTTTTTTTCCTACAACCCCCCTCCCTTACCTCAGCTGGTTTTTGTTCTCAAATTATAGAAGTATTAAAAAAAAAACAAAAAAAAAAAAAAGAAAACCCCAGCGATTATTCAGTTCATTGCTCTACAGTTACCTGCCCGCTTCCTCCTTTCCACACTCAAAAATCCGGAATAATCCCTCGTTTCCTTCATTTTTGGGGGGTTCCACCTCCGCAGGTGCTCCCGCCTCACCTGCCAAGCAAAGTTTCACCTATCAGCGGTGTGACGAAGGCTGTCGGTCCTCAGCCTCCCCATCGGATTTTCAGACCATAGGGGTCGTCGGTAAGGTACGTCTGAGGTGGGAACGCCTGGCAGAAAATGTCATTTCTACTCCTATAACGTTAATTTTGCACCGCGGGGGTCTATAAATCCTCCAGCTACTGGTTAGAGATATCAACAGGCAGCACGAAGAATGACGTCAGGGAAAGAAAGCAAAGGTGATAAATTCCAGGGGACGGGCAAGATGAGAAAGTAGAGGGAGGGCGGTGGCTTTTTTTTGAAGCTGCTGTCTTGAACTAAAATCACGTCGTTTTTTAAGAGAGCAGTGGTTTTTAAGAGGACATTGGTTTTCTCCCCCCAATTAAAAATTTCTCCCCACAATTAAAGTTTTCTCCCTGGCATTAAAGTTTCCTCGCTACAATTAAAGTTTTCTCCCCATAGTTTAAATTTTTTCCCCATAATTAAAGTTTTCTCTCCCCAGTTAAAAGTTTTCTCCCCACAATTAAAGTTTTCTGCCCCCAATTAAAGTTTTCTTCCCCAACTAAAATTTTCTCCCCACAATTATTCTCCCCCATAATTAAAGTTTTCTCCCCACAATCAAACTTTTCTCCCCCCAATTAAAGTTTTCTCCATATAATTAATTTTTTTTCCCCATATTTAAAAAGTTTTCTCCCCCAATTAAAATTTTCTCCCTGCAATTAAAGTTTTCTCCTTGCAATCAAACTTTTCTCCCCACAATCAAAAAAATCAAACTTTTTTCCCCCCGATTAAAATTTTTTCCCCCCAATTAAAATTTTTTCTCCCCAATTAAAATTCTCTCCCCCCAATTAAAATTTTCTCCCCCCAATTAAAATTTAAGTCCAATTCCCACCAGCCCCCCCAGCTCATCCCAACTCCCCCTTACCTGGATCCAGCTGGTGGGAACAAGCCGGATGCCGAGGCACAACCCTCTCCTGCCAAGAGAAACGTGAAACAGAAAGTATTAGAAAATTAAATAATTTTTCGGTTTGTTTTGTTTTTTTCCAGGGGATTTTCATGAGGATGCTCTGGGGCAGAGGGGGAAGGGGCTGCCTGACCAGGGGCAGCTGCCCACGAGCAAATCCGCAGCCATTTCCCTTCCAGCTTCATCCTGCACCCTCTTCACCTCCTTTTCCTGCATTTCCGGACTTTTTTTTTTTTTCAGCTGGCTATCAAAAATGTTTATTTTGAGGTACGGGAGGGGAAAACGCTTGCTGCTGGAGATCGCTTTGCTCCGGGGTGTCGGGGCACCCCGAAAGGGACCTCAAGGATGCTACGAGGATGAGGTGCGATGAGCAGGCGGTTCCCTCCAGCCCATTTTATGATTTTTTAATATAAAAATCTCTTTTTTCCACGCCGCCGCCTCCTGCCAACTTGCACCATGGAGCCAAGACCGGATCCTGTCTCCCCCCACCCCTATTAAAACCCCGATCCTTTCCCCCACCCCCAAGAAATGGGATCAAGCGAATGCACCCAACAGGGAAAACACTAAAAAAAAAGTGTTCTTGCAATTAAGCTATCCGACTCCAGGTTTTTACCGAAAAAACTAATTTTTTTTCTTTTTTTTTTCTTTTTCTTTTTTTTTTTTTTAAGCAATGGTCGCACGCTGCCAGAGCCGCCGCTTTTGCAGCATGCAGGAAGAGCAAAGTGTAAAAGCAGCTCACCACAAAAACTTTCCATGAGGTTAGCAAAGCCTGCAGGCAAAAAAAGATTATATTAAAGTTAAGAATAAATTAAAAAATAAATTAAAAAATAATTGAAAAATTAAAAAAAAAAAATTAAAAAATAAAGATAAAAATAAAGATAAAAATAAAGACAATAAAAATAATAAAAATAAAAAAAAAACCCATCAGGCAGTGCTTTTCCTGCTGGGACCTTTGGGTTTCTCCTCTGTTACCCTGTTTCTTGCTGCTGGCAGATATTGGGGCAAATTTCTGCTTTTTTTTTTCCCTGCTGCCTTTTGGGTACGTAGGAAAAAAAATGATCATTTCTACCTCTGTAAAAAGGCGTTGCTGGGGATGTTACGGGTCCAGACAAAACCCATTTTGGGGTTAACACAAAAAAACCCCCAAAAAAAACAAAAAAAGAAGAAAAGTGAGGGGAAAACAGGTCAGCGTAGGCTGGGAATTGCTGATGGCTCCGTGCAATGCTCAAAGCGTCCCAAATCTGGAGGAAACGCAGGTCTGGATCTGTAAAACCACGCAGCGGGGGTGGGAGGATGTGCCTGCAGGATAAAAATCCAAATAAAGTACAGTAAAGTAAAGTAAACTAAACTAAACTAGAAGTAAAATAAAATAGAGTAGAATAAAAGTAAAGTAAAATAAAGTAAAATAAAATTTAAAAAAGTAAAATAAAATAGAATAAAATAAAATAAAATAGAGTAGAATAAAATAAAAGTAAAATAGAGTAGAATAAAGTAAAATAAAATTTAAAAAAGTAAAATAAAATAAAATAGAATAAAATAGAGTAGAATAAAGTAAAAGTAAAAGTAAAATAGAGTAGAATAAAGTAAAATAAAATAAAATAAAGTAAAATAAAATAAAGTAAAGTAAAATAAAATAAAGTTCATTATCAGCCTGCAGGAAACAGACTCTGCCTCTCCCAGCGAGAGCTGGGCGATCCCTGCGCGTCCCGTCCCTCTGCGGACGTGTGCCAAAAGTGGTGGGAACTGAAGAAAACGCCGTGCACACCAAAAGCCATTTCAAGTCGCTTCGCAGCCAATATTCTGGGGAAGAAACACCAAATACCGCCTGTCCCCTCCTCACCTCTCTCCGGCCATGCTGGTCCAGACTCTGATATGCTCCAGCATGACCCTGAAAAACCCTATTTAAAGGCTTTTTAAAAGTCTTTTTTCTTTTTTTCATTTTTTCCTTTTTTTTCATTTTTTCTTTTTCATTTTTTATTTTTTTTTTATTTTTTCTTTTTTCATTTTTCTTTTTTTCATTGTTCTTTTTTTTCATTTTTCTTTTTTTTCATTCTTCTTTTTTTAATTTTTCTTATTTCATTTTTTCTTTTTTTTTCATTTTTTTCTTTTTTTTCATTTTTTCTTTTTTTTTTCTATCTTTTTTTTTCCTTTTTTTTTTTCTTTTTTTTTTTTTCATTTCTGCATGTTTTCCTGGCTGCTTGGCGCAATCATTAACCCCACAGGTGTTTCTACATCTCCATGTGCAACCTCCTCCTGGCTAGAGGACACCTCCCCCCTCGCTGGCCTTAATTTACACGGGAAGGCTGTAGGATATTTTTTTTTTTTTTTAAAAAAAGAAGATAAAAGGCCCAGACAATGCCATTTCCTGGGGCCGGATGCAGGCGCGAGCGGGTGGGTCATAAGGCAAGAGGTTGCCCAAGAACGGCTTCACTCTTGGGACGCTCCTGCAATCTTCTGAGCTGGCCATGGCTGGGGAAATCGTTTACGCTGATTTAAGGCATCTTGGGGATGGTTTTTCTCCTGCCGAGAAGCGTCACAGTAAGTGCTATTTTGGGGGGGGAAAGCGCTTATTTCAAACTTTGCTTGTTTTGGGAAGACTTTTAGGTTTGCTTGCTTCTCCATCCCCATGTTGAGGTTCCCAAGATACATGGAGAACGTTGGGTGGATTAAATGTCCTCTAAGGTGGGATCCTGGCTTGCATAGAGGGGGAAAAAAGCAAGGAGCGGGGGAGAGGGAACCCAGCAAACATCTGGAGGTTGAAGAGTTTTGCCTCCGAGACCCTTCCCTTGGTGGCAAAAATGGGTCCCAAGAAGCCCAACGTGAGCCAACACACCCTGATGGAAAGCAAAGCTGCTGAGATCACGTCTGGGACCTTGGTGGAGACAGCAAAGCTGCCGAGACCACGTCGGAGTTCCTGGTGGAGATGAGGTCTGGAGAGACCCACATCCCCCCGACTCCCAGCTCTACCACAAGAGGGTTTCACCTGCTCTAAATTAAGCCAATTTCAGAAGGTCTCAGGTCCGCTAAACTCCATCGTTGGGTGCCCAAAGCTGCTCTTGAGGCTACCTGCAGCCCCTCCACCACCTGAAAAACCACCCTTAGGTGTTGCCCTCACTTCTGCATCCAACCTCCAGACCTCAGCTGGTGGCGATTTATTTTTTTGGAGGAAGCCAAGCAGCTGTAAACTTCTGCTCAAACTCCCTGGCTTGACAGAGGGGCTTTCCCCCCTAAAAACCCCAGCTTTTTCACGTGAAAATGTGCATTTTTTTGTTTTAAGCAAATGTGGCCTCTTTCAGCTCCTGCCTTGTGCCCGCAGTGGCATGGGGTTGTCCTCAAAGTCAGTGGGCTGGGGCACCTCATCCTGCTGGTGCTGGTGCTGGTGCTGGGCGTGCAGGGTGAGTAACCAGCTCTTCTCTACATCCCAAAACCCAGGGAGCGGGCGTGGGGGGGGACATCGGGTTTTATTTCAGTGTTGCAGCCTTCGGAGGGGATGAGGTTGCCCCACGGAGATGCAACGAGATGCATCACCCACCAAGAGTAAACCCCCTCGGAAATAAACCCGGACTCTCCCCGTAGCTTTTAAAGAAGCCATGTTTTCCATTAAAAGGAAAACAAAAATCAAACCCAGCCCTACCTGGTTTTTGTGGTTTTTATCCCCAAACGGCCACAGCCTCTCACCCCAGGTCATTCCTCCAAGTTTTTCAGGGCTCTCTGCAGCCAGCGACGACAAGCATCACCCGGCAAGGCAGCGAGATCCGGGAAAGGAACCACACGGAGCGATGCCTGATTTCATCCATCATGCGGTATTTCTGCAAGCCCCGGGGGGATAGCCCTGCAGGTAACCCGGCTCTGCTGGGAGAAGCTCAGGTGGGACCTTTGATGGGGCTTCCTTCCCAGCCGCTTGCGAGGATGCCCTTGGAGATGCGAGCCCACCACGGGTTATGTGGCAAAGAGGAGTGTTGCAAGGAAGAATTATTATTTTTTTTTTTTACATGCAATTTTGGCTGACCCCTCTTCCATGGAACAGCAGGGTCAACCCTAGGGAGGAGGTTCCTCACCACCCTTCCTCCACCCCCACCAGCCATTAGTGTCCTTGTGGTCACCCCACCTCAGTTCTCTTCCTCCTCTCTGGTGGCTGAGCAGGAAAAAACCACAACGATGTCAAAAATCTCAAGGATGGGGAAAGAGCCGGGGGGGTGGGATGGGGAAGCTCTTGGTGCCTTTCAGCTGGTGGTTGGGGAAGACTTTGACCACCCTTTGGGGTCCCTCATGGCTTTTCCTCCTCGTCAGCCGGTGCTGGCTGCAAGCTCTGTCCCCAGGACTGGCAGCTCCACGGGGACAGATGCTACTGGCTTTCCAAGGAAGTGGGAAACTGGACTCAAGGCAGGAAAGGCTGTGAAGATCAGAAGTCTCAGCTGGTAGAGTTCCAGGAGAAGAAAGAAAAGGTAAATACAGAGGAGAAGGCTTGAAAAGGATCTGAAAGTCCTTTTTTTTTTTTTTTTTTTTTACTTCAGGTGGGCAGGGGAGCAAAAAGTGCCCGGCAGCAGGAGGGTTTGGGGCTGCAATGGGAGCTCTCACCCATCTCCTGCTCTGATGTCTCCTAAGAGGTGACCGGGAAGAAAAAAAGGGCTGAATCGTCACCTAAAGCCCTTCTGTGTCCCCCACCCACCCGTGACACGGGAGGAAGAGGAGGGATGCAGAGCTCAGATGGAGACATAAGTGTCTTGGGCTCTGAATTTAAGCTATTTTCACCCCAGAGCCGCCTTTAGAAACGGTGGCAGCATTCAAAGCACAGGGGACATCCATGTCCCATCTATTTGGGGATGAAACAAGTCCTTGGCTTTGCACCCCACGAAACTCTCCACAGAGAGATTTCGGAAGCAACCGGTCACCTCCATTTCCCAGGAGTACATCAGGAATATTACAGGTGGAAGCACGCGGCCGGTGTGGATCGGATTAATGTCGATCTCCAAGGAGTGGAGATGGGTGAGCGACACACCCCTCAACACCGAAATGTGAGTGTCTCCTCAATCCGTAAAAAAAGCGGCTTTGCCCCATTTCAGACCCGGTGCACGCCCCAACCCATCCCTCCAAGATTTTGCCGTCTACGCAAGGGTCTCCTATTCCCCTTGGCAAAGCTTTGCAGACCAAGAGTTGGGTTTATGGAGCACGGTAACCCAACCCCTCCCATCATTCCCATGCAACCACCACAGCTTTTAATGGTCCATGCACGCTCCTCGCAGGTCTTACTGCAAGCACAGCAACCCGCGCTCAAATCTGGGCCACCCACCGGCGAGAAATCGTTTGTAGCACCATGAGATGGTGCAGAAAAAGGGCAGGAGAAACCCTCCACCTCCCCTCTTCCGCAAGCCCGAAAGAGTTTGCTCCTCTTGGGCAATAAAATTTTTGTTCTGCAGGTTTGGAGCCCTGCAGGAGATGGATAAAGGGTGCGGGACACTGAAAGATGACATGTTGGAGGGCATTCTCTGCAGCGAGGAACACAAGTGGGTGTGCCAGAAAGATCCTTTCCAGCTTTCCCCATCGATGGCAGGAGATGGAGAGAAATGCGATGACTCCGTCTGACACGCGCCCATCCCGAAACGCCCAACCTGCGAGACGCTGGCCGCCAATATTGGGGGTGAAGCCAACCCCGTCTTCACCGTTACGGCTCTGCGAGAGGGTTTGTAAATGCATTTCCCACGCAGGTCAAGACAATTTGGGGGGGGGATGCAGATAAGCCCCCGAGCTGGGAAGCCAGCAGCAGCCCTAGGCGCCGCGTCGATAGAGCTACGGCATCAATAAAAGCCTATAAAACCGGTTTTGCTTCGATTTGTTGACATAACAGAGTACAGGTAGAACAAAATGTATTGTAAATATTGCGAGGTTCGGTTAAAAAAGCTTCCCTGAGCGACGGCTGGGTAAGGGGTCTGGGACCAGGCAGACCTGGGCTGGGAGCATCCGCACAGGGACTGAGGCAGGCAGCTGGGTTTTGGGGGCTTGAAGGGTGGTTTTTTGTCTTTTGGGGGTCTTTTTTTTGTTGGTTTGGGATTAGTTGTTGTTTTGGAGCTTTTTTGTTTGGTTTGGGTTTTTGGGGGCGGTTTTTTGGGTTATTTTTTTGAGGTTTTTTGGGGGCAGGTTGGGGTTTGATTTTGGGGGGGGTTTTAGTTGTTTTTTGTTTTGTTTTTTAAAAAAAACACCTCTAAATTATTCCAAGCCCATTCAAATCCATCATTTCACCGAATTCCCTCCCTACCTTTTTTTTTTTTTTCCTTCTTCCAAAAAGAAGAAAATCTATTCATTGAAATTAATTCACTCAGGTGAATTAGGGCCCTGGCTGGCTTATACGCAGAACGCTGCTTTCGGAAGCGCATAGGAAGTGCGCGATTATCCACTTCTGATGCAGTGGTCCAGCAGCAATGACAGATCAATGATTTTCTGCTCAGACAAGCTAGACTGTCTCATGAGAATACAAACTCATGAGCGTCGGCAGTAGATAGATGGTGATAGATACCAAAAAAACCTGTGCTCGGTTCTCTTTCATCCGCTGGGCAGAGAACTGAGATGAAGCTTCCTGTTTATGGCATCTTTTCTTATGGATATGCTTTTTGCTTCCAGAGGATGTAGTTGTCGGGTTTGCTGCAGAGCCAGTTCTTCTTGGTGTGGCACAGGGACGAGCTGACCCTCTCCTGGTTGAGGTAGGCGCAGGGTCCACCACCCCGCACCTCAAACCTGCAAAGCAGACTCGCTCAGGAGAGCAAGAAAAGAAGAAAGCTGCTCCCCCCCAAAATTAAGAAAAGCTGGGATTTCCTCTCTAGGAGAGAAGGGGTGGCGTCCGGCTGAGGGTATCTAATAGGGGATTGGCGAGCAGCATCCTTGGTCCATCCCAAACCGCCCATGGAAAGCCAGGGTGGTAGAAGGTGGTCCCCATCCCAGGATGGATCGTTGCAGACCCTCTAAAAAATCCTATCCAAGGGGGGAGAAGCAACGCAACAGCCCCCCGGAGCCATTTCCAACCACACCAAGAGGCAAAACCCGCCCCAGTTGCCAACCCCAAGCACCCAACATGGACAGAGGGACCGACCAGTTGTTGAAGGCTGTGCCATTGATCCACCACCAGCCATTGTCCTCTTTTCGCAGCCCAAACCAATGGTTAGCTTCGCCTTTGTAGCGTTTAATGAAGATCTTTAAAGCAAAGAAACATCACGATTTAGCTAGTCGTGTCTTCCCCACCTCCTCTTTTCCACCTGTGTCCATCACCCCACCCAGAGATGGGGCCTTCCCCAAGCCATCTGCTCCCGGCTACAGCATTGGGTGCAATTTGGGGCCAAACAGGTTTTTGGTCTGGGGTTTTTTTTTTTGCTCTCTTTTTTTTTTTTTTTTGTGGTCTCTTTTTTTCTGGTGGGTTTTTTTTTTTTTTTTTTTGTGTTTCCCACTCTGGTGCTAGTGTAGGGGCTCAAGCACAGTTCTCACCAGTTCATCCATGGTGCTTATAAGGGCCAGTGAAGCTCCCAGGGCCTCGCAGCTTTCCTGACCGGTGGTCCAATTGCTCTCAACATTAGAAAAATAATAGCATTTCCCTTGGAAACCAAGCCAGCCATCTGGGCACACGTGGGAGAAGTCCAGGTGAGGCAAAGGGCAGCCCAAACGTACAACTGAAAAAGAAAAAGCTGAGCGAGATGCATGGGCAGCCCTAAAAAGCAGGAAAATGGGATTTTTTCTCCCCCCCCCTAGAAGCTGCAGGAGGGGAATTGGGGACAAAGCCCTTGGGAAAGCAAATGGTGTGACCGAGCGAGGAGCCAGGATGCCTGGATCACAGTTTAGGGAAAAAAGGGCGTCCCCCCTGCAGAGCGGGCTTGGTGCTTTGCTTGGGGAGCACCCCTCGATGCTGGGAAAATCCTGTGATCCCTCCTCCTTCCCCGAAACAGGGGTGCCTGGTCCAGATCCTCCCCACGGGGGGTGCCTGGATGGGACTCACCAATGACGGACACCAGCAGGGTGAAGACGAGCACCAGCACCACAAGCAAGAACACAAGGCTGAAAACCCGTGACGAGCGGGATCTTTCGCAGTCTGATTTCTTGGTGTTGGACTCTGGGGGAGGAAAGAGCAGGAGAGAGTGTGGGCTGGGTCCTTTCCCCCCTTTTTCTGCTGAATCCTCAGTCCACCCCAAGCCCTGGCTGGGACAGGGACCTTTTGGGGGCTTGGGAGAGGGGGGAGAGCTCGCAGAAGCTCAAGGGGCTGCCCGCAAGGCAAGGGAGAACAGACGCGCGTCCTTCAAAGGCACCGACGTGTGTTTGAGGACCTGGAGATGGATTTAAGCTTTTCAGCCTTTCGAGGCAGCCACATCATGGAACGTAGGGTAGATGTGCGTGGGTCCATCCGCACCCACCCAAAAACTGCGTCCCCATCCCACCGGTGCTCCAGCGGAGCGAGATGCTCTTCCCACCCCCTGCCCTCACCCAGAGCGTTGGGGTTTTTTTTTTTGCCCAGCATTACCACATTTGTACTTTTTCTCTACATCGCTGCAGTTGTTCAACGCTTCCTCTTGCTCTGAAGAATTTGGTTTTTGGGTTCCTTTCCCCATCGTGGGCAGAGAAGTGCCCGAGCCCGGGGCTCACATCCGCCACCGCCTGCGGGGATCGGGGCTGCGTGTTAACAAGGAAAAGGCTGAAAAAGTCCGCAGCCAGCCGTGCCTCCCGCATTTGTAAGACCCCAAACTGTCCGAAACCTTTTTTTTTTTTGCCTCTGCAACACCCCAAGACCTCGCGAGCACAAGGGGAAGCCATGGCAGGCGTTTGTCCTGGTGGGGGGGAAAGAAAGACGGAAAGAAGACAAAGAGGGACAAAGCCAGAGACGATGAAAAGAGGGAAGATGAAAAGAGAGGGGGGAAGAGAGAGATAAAAAGAGAGAAAAAAGGCGGGGGTGAAAAGGGGGGCGAAGGGGGGGAAAAAGGGGGGAAAAGGGGGGGGGGAAAAGGGGGGGGGGGAAAAGGGGGGGGGGGAAAAGGGGGGGGGGGAAAAGGGGGGGGGAAAGGGGGGGGAAAAGGGGGGGGAAAAGGGGGGGGAAAAGGGGGGGGAAAAGGGGGGGGAAAAGGGGGGGGAAAAGGGGGGGGGAAAAGGGGGGGGGGAAAAGGGGGGGGGGAAAAGGGGGGGGGGAAAAGGGGGGGGGGAAAAGGGGGGGGGGAAAAGGGGGGGGGGAAAAGGGGGGGGGGAAAAGGGGGGGGGGAAAGGGGGGGGGGGAAGGGGGGGGGGAAGGGGGGGGGGGAAGGGGGGGGGGGAAGGGGGGGGGGAAGGGGGGGGGGGAAGGGGGGGGGAAAGGGGGGGGGAAGGGGGGGGGAAAGGGGGGGGGGAAAGGGGGGGGGAAGGGGGGGGAAAGGGGGGGGGAAAGGGGGGGGGAAAGGGGGGGGGAAAGGGGGGGGGAAAGGGGGGGGGAAAGGGGGGGGGAAAAGGGGGGGGAAAAGGGGGGGGGAAAAGGGGGGGGGGAAAAGGGGGGGGGGAAAAGGGGGGGGGGAAAGGGGGGGGGGAAAGGGGGGGGGGAAAGGGGGGGGGGGAAAAGGGGGGGGGAAAAGGGGGGGGGAAAAGGGGGGGGGAAAAGGGGGGGGGAAAAGGGGGGGGGAAAAGGGGGGGGGAAAAGGGGGGGGAGAAAGGGGGGGGGAAAGGGGGGGGGAAAGGGGGGGGGAAAGGGGGGGGGAAAGGGGGGGGGAAAGGGGGGGGGAAAGGGGGGGGGAAAGGGGGGGGCACGAAAAAAGGGGGGGGCACGAAAAAAGGGGGGGGCACGAAAAAAGAGGGTCAGGAGCTGCTGCTGCAGGGAGGGAGCAAACTGCCTGCCAGGTGGAAGCGAAGCTCGTGGTTTAACCCCCCACCCCAGAAACCCACAGGAGGAAAGGAAGCTGAATTTAAACCCCCTCCTCCTTTAAAAGAAAACTTCAAGCTGCACGCCTCGCAACTGCGCGCAGCAAATTTGTTTTGCTCTCCATAAAACCCTTATCTCGGTTCCTGCAGCACCCACCCTTGCAAAAGGGCAAATTTGTTTTCCTGTATCTAAGCCAAGGGGTTGGCAACGGCTTTTAATCCCTGCCCCGGGTGTTGTGTACCTTCAAATTACAAAATAAATCAATAAAAGCTGAGTGAGAATATGCCCGACAAGTTAGGGGACAAAGCTCGATGGGACAAAGCTCAGGCCCTGATCCCTGGGCTGGGCGAGCTGTTACTGCTGAAGCGTTAACTTAATATTTGAGAAACGAGAGTATTGACTTGAGATAACAAAAAGTCCCCAGCTGAAGCTTTCGGTTTCCCCATTTTCACGTTGAAAACTTCTGTTCCGCTTTCGGCTCTGCTTGGTAATGACGATGGTAAAAATGAAATAAAATTCCCTTAAAAAAAGACCCCGCGGGGGTTCGTGTTTTTCACCACCACCCCCCCCAAAATTAAGGGATCACACAGGGCAGCCTGAGCTCCCGCCCAGGTTTTATCCCTCCCAAGCCCACCGTGGTTTCCAGCCGATCCACTCCAGCTCCCCAAAATTCGCTATTAATTCCACTTAATTAAAACAAACTTAAGTCCAAACCCATATAATTATTAACCTCTTTTCACCATGATTTTCTTAATTCCCTTCCAGAGAAAGCAACCCTGTTAGCTAGAAGGGGCTGAAAAAAAAAATCAGCACTGAAAAGCGCTTACAAAGCAACAAAACAGAGAGAAAAAAAATTAAAAACCAGCTGAAAAAAACACGTCCAGAAACTCACAACGACAATAAAAAAAGCAGGGGGGACAGGGCACCCGTGGTGGCAAAAGCTTTGATGAAACCAGCTGAAAAGTAGTGATATTTTAGCTTAGTTTGGGTTTTTTTTTTTCCCCTCCTTTCAATTTGCCGCTTTTAATTCAGCCGGTTGATTATTTCAGCCCCCAAATAAGAGCCCTCTCTCCCAGCCCCAGCCTCCCTCCAGCCCTACGACTCAGCCAGCCCCGATTTTTAAAGGAAAGAAGCTGCTTTTTGCAAAACTTACCTCTGGCCGAGCATTCACAGCCTATAAATTACTTCCTCCTGCTGCTCGAGTATCGTCGCACGGGGGAGGGACGACGCGCTTCCCCAACGGTCGTGGGTTACTCCAGCACCTCGGGTCTCCCCTTTGGGGTGTCCTCCCTGGGCTGAAAGGGAAAGCAAAGGGGTGAAGGACCACCCAAAGAAACCGTTGGTTGCTTTAAGCTTTATGCTTAAAAGTTTCTGAGCAGGAAAAGGATTTTTTGTTTTTTTTCTTTTTGCTGAATAAATCCATTCGAGTGGGGATTTTTAACACAGTAGGTGGGTGACGCTAAAGACAATACCCAAAGGTGTACAGTCATTTTTCAACCGCTCTGGCAGCTTTTGGAACGGGTTTGAAATGGTTTGCACGGAAAACGCGGGGTGAGGCTATGCTGATGTGGCTTTGAATCATCTCTTCTTGCTACCACAGAGGAAAAACCAAGGTGCTGAGCTCCATCAGGGAGCAAAAGCAACAGGCTCGAAGAAAAACCAGTTCCAAGGAGAAGGAGGTGCGAGATGGGAGTTTAAATCCAGTGGGAAAAGCCCTTGGGGAGGCGGGTTGGGAGCACTGAAGACGGTGAGAAAAAGCGTGGGGAGATGCTCCGAGCCGCCCTGGCAAAGCCCCGGTGGCTGTCATCGCGTTTGAGGTCTGGGGATGTCACCTGGCCGTCTGAAACAGCCTCTTTTACCCCCCAAAAAAAAGAATTATGGTTCTCAGGGACAACGAGCTTGATTGATGCTGACCGGATCCTGGTTCACGCCATTCCTTGCCTCACGGGAATGATAATTTCTTCATTTCTCACCAAAACAGGGGTTGCCTGCCCTGCCTGATGGATGACAGGGGAAAGACGGGGCCAGGCTCTTCTTGGGGTGCACAGGAAAAGGGGGAAACAGGGCAAGCTGCAGCAAGGATGATTACCAGGAGATCAAGATATATTTTCATTCTTGGGATGCATTTGGGTTTGAGTCCGGACCCACCATTTCTTGTTGTCATCCCCTACCGGTTTCTGCCCTAAAATCCCTTGGAAATGTGTGCTTGGAGGTACGGATGGCTGCTCCGCGTGCATCCCCATCTTTCTTGGAGCACTGGAGACCTTGGGACTCTCTTTGCGCCCTTTGTGATGGCCGTCCCCCCCGGGCGGTGATGATTTTCATGCCATCAAGCGTGGAGGCAACAGCGGAGGCACCAAAAAAGGGCACCAAACTGTGCATGGACAGACCCAGGAGGTCACGCAAGGTGACAAGCAGGGATTTCCCCAGAGTGAGAACAAAAAAAAAAAGCAAAAAAAGCACAGGCACAGCTTCACAGTTGGGCACAGAAGTCTTTGGGAGGAGGATGAGTGCTCCCACATCATCAAGGTTGCTGGCTCTTTCTTCTTTAGCATCCAGCGTTTTCTCATCTTGAGGTTTCTGGTGGTGGGTCTCCAACCTTTTCTTGGCAAGGAAGAGCCAGAGACCTCAGCAGCCTCCCAAGGAAAGGCGTTGCAAGCTGCCCCCAGCACCCCGAGGTCCATGCCCGCCACTCAAGAGGACTACGCTGGTGCAGCAGGAGGAGCGGTGAGGGTTTCCTCCACCAGCTTCACCTAACGACACCACCTCTGCCCATAAACGCTTCCTTCCTTCTTCATCCACGCCCTTGACACCAGTGGGAGAGGACAACAGAGGTTACATGCCCACCATGTTTCCTAGATGGCTCGATTGGTCACCCTTCTCTGCTAGTCCCCCCACCCTTTAAACTTTTATCCCTGTTTTAAAATAAAATAAAGAGGAGCAGAAACCTGCAGAACTACCTATACAGCACCACAGGACCCCACCACCCCTGGAAAGCGCTGGATGATGAGGTGATACCACTCATACCCAACCTTGCCAATTAAAAGCTTGCTCAGGCAAGCCTCATTTGCTATTGCCAAAATACCAGCGACGGATGAAAAATATGGGTGAAAGCGTAACCAGCCCTCCCCCGACCTTCTCCTATAACGCAACCTCTTTCTGACTCAGTTTTGCAAAGCTTTGTGCAATGGCTAAAACCCATAATCGTGGTGTAACCAACCCTCTGGACCAGTAAAAAGAGGAAGGGGCGTAACCAGTTAGCAAATAGGGGGGTTGAAATATTTAACAGTAACTCCTAGGAAACTCAAGATTAAGGAGGAAGAAACCTCCACCAATATTGTCCTCTTCCGGGGGATACGGGATGCTGAAAACTCGCTGTGTCACCGCCTCGGGTGGCAAAGAGCTTGGCATGTGAAGAAAGGGCTCTCTCTGGATTGCCTGTGTTATGGACAAGGCTCCAGAAAAATCAGGTGATTCGGATTATTTCTGTAACTGGAGCGTTAAGAAGCAGTTGTGGTATTTCAAGTTAAAGCATTTATTGCTCTGATAATAAATTCTAATTTTTGGATACCTGGACAGGGTGTGTTATTTCCCTTTTTCCTAATAAAAACAGCGATAGCAGCAACCCCATCACTATCTGCCAGCCAAGATGACTCATCCCAGCCCAAGCAAAGGAGGAAAAGCATTTCTGATTGCGTTTTCTTCTTTTCCCTCGCTATTTCATGCAAAAATCTCACAGCTCGCTTGAAGGGTCACAAGCAATGTCAAAATTTGGGAATTGGAAATACCAAGCCACCCCAAAAACCACCCCAAACTTGCACTCCTCACACAAAACATGGGTGAAGGACAAAGCGATCTCACAGCGGAGATGTCCTTTCTGCTGCGCCCCAAATTTTGGGCTTTCTAGCAGTGGACAATAATTTCCTAGTAGGGACACAACGAGTAATTTTGACCAAAAAGCATCCTGCGAGTGGATGCCGTGAAAAGCCACATCCTTTGCCACCTCGTGGAGCAGGAGGCGAGCAAGATGCTACCGGGGGGACGGAAACCAGTGTTTGGGTTTTGTTTGGTTTTGTTTTTCTTTTTTTTTTTTTTTTTCCAGCTCAAAAAGGAGATTAGAAGATTCAAAGATACTATTTAGGTCTTCCTCAAAAGCCGGTGAGGGAGATGAGTCAGGGACCCGCTGCCGCTCAGCACCGGGACTGCAACGCAATGAGGGGAGCCGTTGTCTTCTTCATATTCGTGGGTGAGTGAAGGGATTTCAGAGACCGGGCTGGGGCGGAGGAGGGAGAACATGGAAGGTTTTCACCATCAACTCTTCAAAGAGCATCACTCTGGGCAGAGCATTCCTCCAGCCCTTTCTTTGCCACCAGCCACGGAGCAGCCATGCAACCCCTTCTGCATGAAAACCTTCTCCCAGTCATCAAATCCATCAATTTTTTTTGTCCTCTCCACCAGAAAGGAGACTTTTCTCCTCTCTACCCATTTGCTCTGTCAACCTCTTTGCTCCAGAGAAATATTTGAGGTGGAGAGGATGTAAAAGGAGCCCCGCACAGCCAACGTGAGCTCAAATATCTCAAAGAAACCTGAATTTGCTCTGATAAACCCATAATGTCCAGCAAGGGTCATTTATTCACCATCCTTAGCAAGGAGGCGAGTTTGGCGCAGCCCAAAAGATCCCTTGGGACTCAGTGGGGGAGAAAGAAATTGGAGGGGACACCTGGAAAATGTAAATATTGCTCAGTCCCACCTTGCGCATCCGACGCCTCGTCCGTCTAAGGAGAGAGGCGTGAGCTGACCCGGGTGGGAAGTATTCCCCCAGTTTTCAGGCCCTAAATCCAGACTTCAGCAATAACTTGAAGGCATCCATGGGAAGTTCTCACCCACAATCTCCTTTCTCATCCCTCCCCACTGCAGGTGCTGTTGCCACCATCTCTGTAGTCCCACAGCAGAACCCAGTTTGGGTTTCCCCCGGGGATAAAGCCATCCTGTCCGTCTCCCTCCAGCTCCTCAACTCCACCTGGGATTTCTACCATCTCAAGTGGAGCTTCCTGACAGGGGATCGCATAGTTTTGATTTACACCATGGAAAAGCGCAACCAGACCCTGACAACGTCCAGGCAACAGTGCCAACATAGGATGGAGGTGGGAGATTTCTACAAGCAAAGGGCAAGTATCAGCTGCAACGCCTCACTGGTGCTCCAGGACATCCAGCCAGATGATGTTGGGGTTTACCAGTTGACGATGCAGCGTCTGGATGTGGAACACACCATGCAGGTCACACTGATTTTGCAAGGTAATGATGGCTTTGCGGGGGGTCCACCAAATCCCAAGAAGTGGGGAGGAGCAACCAGCAAACGGCAGGTTTGGAAAGCCCAGAAGAAGGTTTTTCTAGGGAGCAAATACTTGCTGAGCCTGCCCAAAATGCAAAAAATAATGATAATTTAAAAGAAAATCAGCTAGTCCTATTAAGGCAAAGTCTCCACTGATTCACAGAGCCCTTATCTGCCACGCGTTGTGGGATGAGATGAGATGGTGTTTGGGGTGAAGCATCGCCTCACGCTTGCTCCACTCCTACAGTTGCATTCAGGTCTTTAAAAGCTCTTTGCAAATCCCTCCTTGCAACCGGAGAGCCTCTCCTTTCCACACGCAGGTACCTTCTCCCCGTTATTCCTCTCCAGCAACCCAGCCCGTGCCCACCTCAACCAGACAGCGCTGCTTTCCTTCTCCCTGCGGCTCCCCAGCTCAGGCTGGGACTACATCCACATCACCTGGGAGCTCATCAGGAGCCCCAGGAACCATCCCATCCTCACCTACACCCTGGATGGTTGCGTGAGGGAAGCCCGAAACTGGTGGAAGCGGAGCTGCAGCATCTCCTGGAAGGTGGATGGGGCATACGGGCAGCGGGCGGACATCCAACCGAATGGCACCCTGACCCTCTGGGATGTGCAGGACGAGGACGCGGGGACCTACCTTGTGACGGTGCGAGGCTCAAAGGGGTTGGCTTGCGTGGCTGTCAACCTGTCCGTGAGCAGAGGTAACCGAGGGAGGGCGAGTGGGGAAAAAAAAAAAGGCACATTTAGAGCCGTTTAGAGGTGGGGAGAGGATGGAGCAAAGGGGAGAAGCAGCACTAACACGAGAGAAAAATGCAAGAACAGGGAAAAAAAAGGGCTAAACTATGGGATGAGAAGGAGCAAAAATAAAACAGAGCAGAAAAGCCTGCTAGGAAAAAAAAAAAAAGCAAGCAAATTTCATTCTAGCTTGGTTTTAACGCCGCAGCAGAACAGAAACACGGAGCTTCAGCAGAAGTTGTTTGCCCTGGGGTTGTTTTTCAGAGGAAGCAAGAGAAAACAAGCAAATTCAAAAAGCTCAAAGACATTGTGAGCTGCAGCCAGGGAAAGTTGGGTATTTGGGTTTTGTTTTTTTCATAGTGCTTTTTTTAAAAAAAAAAAAGACGTGTTGAGCGGCTACATCTCATCACGGACGTACAGAAAGTGCCAAACCGTTGACCCTTTATAGCAATGAAGTATTTTTGCAGCGTTACAACCCACAAAAACGAAGTCAGAGACCAGCCAAGCCGATAGCAAGGCAGACCCAACCACAAAGTCCAATTTCGCTACCAAAATCCTCACCTTTTCGCCCATCCTTTATACCTGTCCCCGGCTTGCAGATATGCTGGAGGCAGAGGGGCTCAGCATCCTCGGCATCATCCGGATAGCTGCTGCCGGCGCGGTGCTCTGCCTCCTGGCTCTCATCTTGGGAGAGGTGGGTGATAAAAACCCCCAAATCGGGTCAAACTTCATTAGTTTTCCCTGCAAAGCCAAAATGCTTGGAGGTAATTTACTCCCCTCAAGGTTTTACTTCCCCTCCAATCCCCAAAGGTGGATCAGCACAATTAATTTGGGGATGAGCAGATACCGATCAGCATCCCCAGCACGAGGGGATCCTTCGAGGCTGGAGGGATTTGCCCAGCGAAGACGGGGGATGAAATAAAACTGGGGCTGCGGGTGGGTTTGCAGCGGCGTGGCCGGTCCTCCCCCATTCTCCAGGTGAGGAGGGACACGGGGACACATCAGGGTGAGCAGAGACGGACCCGTCATCCCTCTCTTCTCCTCCCCAGCACTTCTTTTCGCGTGGTGACAAGCTGGAAGTGACCCCGGGCGGCACCTGCTACCAGCCCCAACCTCCTCCCAGCGATGACTCCAGATGAAGAAGCCACCGAGGATGGAGGGAGATGTGCGGAGGGCACTGAAACCCCCCGGCTCGTTGGTTTGCCTACAAATCAGACCATCATCTGCAACCTTGAACACTGTGCAAGAACTACTCATAATCATTAAAAAAAATACGCGTTTTGGAACCATTCCTCCCCAAATTATTAGCTGGGCTCCCCCCGCAGTCCATCCGGACGCCCATTGCTTTTATCTACCCATCGCTGTGGAGAGATGCCTCCTGTTCCCTTTTTTTGCTCCTTTTTTGCGTTTGAAAAGGTGCCCTTTGAGCCCAAGGCATGGGAGAGCTCCCCAAACATCCCAGTTATTAATCCTATTAATTATACATCAAACAAGGGCACCACCCTAATTTCCCCCCAACCGCTTGCTCTCCAGCCAAGAAAATAATTGCAATAAAAATAATCAGATTTCAGCGCTCAGCCTCTGGTAGATCTAAAAGCAGACAGGGGATTAGAGGTTCCTTTTTTTTTTTTTTTTTAAAGTTTCTCTCATTATCGGGAAGTTAAAGCAAGCCATTTCTCACCAGCTCGTGGTACAGAAATGAGTCACCTAAATCCCATTGGATTTACCCGGCCCTTGGCGCGTTGTTTGGGTTGCGTCCCCACCTCATGCTTGACCGCTCGAATTCAATGGCTTCTGGTGGAAACTTGGGCTTGGAAAGCCAATTTGGGAGAAATCTCTGCCTTTTTGAGATTTATCAAAAGATGGGTTACCCCAGCTTTGCACTTACCCGTTTTGAGCAGTTTCTAGCAGCCGTCTTCATCCTCAGCTTGGGTTCATTTCCTTTAAATTTGGGGTTTTACGCTGAAAGCAGAAAAACATGGGCAGCTCCAGGGTGATGCATCCCCCCATAAACATCTAAAGCAGGGATCAACCAAGAGATCCAGCTCTTAACAAGCCCGATCCCACCCTGGAAGTACAATCCTGCTTAGGAAGCTATGTTGTACCTTGTCCTTTATTTTTTGGGGGAGCATCACTGGTCTTTTTGTCACCCTCTTTCCCAGAAGAAATGTTTAATGCTGCATTTCAAGCATTCGCAGGAGCACAAATCCACATGGATCTCCTGCAAATTTCCCTCTAGAAAGACCGAACAAGCCAATTGCGATTTTTGTAGCTGAATGCAACAGGTTTTGTGTTTCCTGCATCACCAGCTCCGTTTTTCTCAGCTCTCCGCAGTGGGATGGGAGCAGCGCTAAGACCCAAAGAGCTGTTAGAAAACACCCCCAAAATTAACTGGCATCCTGCAAATTGCAAGCACATCATATCCTTGCTCTTTGCTGCTGGTTAAAAGCAGGTAGGAAAGAAAAAAAAATACATATATATTAGTCCATGACAGTGACAGCACTGCTCTGGCACCAGGAGGAGGAGGAGGCTGCTTTCCCCAATGGGAGAAGACCTTCAAGCTCCTTCCTTTCTCACCCCAAGCTGCCCCACACCTTGAAAAAGCAACTTTGCTTTCGGAAACAGCTCTTTGCGGGCTGCTGCAGCGGGTGGAAGCGCAGAGCACGAAGGGAGGCACAAGACCTGAGGCTCAACACCGAGCGTGGGGTTTTAGCTGTGACTCCGGACACAAAAACCACCGCCACTGCCGGTCTCTCTGAGCTCGCTTTTGCTCCAGGGGGAAAGAGGAAAAAAAAACAAACCACCTCTGTTGGCCTGAAGCTTAATGCCACAACAGCAGGGACCAGCGGTGGCACTGACCACCATCTACACCAAGCCAGATGCGCCACCGCGCTCAGCTCCCGGCGGCTGCGGGAAGCTTCCCGGTAAGTGAATTTGCTCGGTGCCTTTGCACAGCGGACGCTTGGGCTCCTCCTGACCTCACTGGATTTCTGCTCGGTGATGGAGGGGGTTTGGAGGAGCTGATGTCCCCGGTGCTGCCAGAAAGGGAAGCAGAAAAGCACTGGGAGGAAAGAATTTCCTGCGCCTTTTCCATGTGTTTCCTGAGCTGGCAGGGGCCAAAAACCCAACGCTTCGCTCTCTAGCGGGTTTGCTGCCTGTCTCCAGCATCGGGCAGAGCAATAGCACAAGCGGGTTTCTTTTCCATAACCTGATTTTCTTGGAAAAGGGAGAGAAATACAGCCAACCCCCAAGGACACCGCTACCCCTCCGTGCAGAGCTTCATGTGCTCGAGCATCCCAAGGGCTTTGGGTTCTTCCCTTCCCCAGGGCACCTCTGCAGCACGAGGAGGAGAGGAGCTGAGCTCCCAGCTCCGAGGCTTTGCAGGTTTGCTCGCTGCAGCTTCCCCGGACAGGAGAGCAATGTGGGTTTTCTCGGCTTTGTTTCTTCCTCAGACGCTTGCAAGGTTTTCTCGCTAAGCAGAGCGACATGGGGGGACCTGCCTGCTGAAACAAAGGGTGTTAAAGACAGGGCAAAGCGCACAGAACTGCTTCTTCCCTCCCTCCCAGTATGGGTCCTTTTGCAGGTCCTCGGTGGTGGTACTGGGCGCTGCTGGGAGCTGGATGGGTCGGGACTGCAGTCCTGGCAGGCGTCGTGCTGTGGCTGTTGCAGCGACACGGTGAGTGGCAGGGTCCGTTATCCAAAATGGTGAAAATCTCCCCAAATCCATTACATCCCAGCCCCTGCCTGGGCTGGAGCAGATTTCTCCTGTATTTCTAGCAGGGAGCAGCTCCTGGGCCACTCCCGCCCCTGGCAGTGGCTCTCCCCAATGGGCAGGAGGGGTAAAGCTGCCAGCATGTCCCCCACGGACGGGCTGATTTATGTTTTTGGAGCCTGTCCCGATACAGGTCCCTCTCCCCACCCTGATGGTGGTTGCAAAGACCCCCAGGGGTCCCCCCAAAAGAGTCCTGACCCCAGGCAGCACCTTGCTCCATCCCCCAGGGCTGCTTTGCACCGGGGTTTCACCCCAGCAATTCCATCCTCCGGCTTCGACAGCAGCACGATGCTGCGGGTCAAATCCATCCTTATTTCAGGTGGAAACGGCCCCATCCTGAGCCAAGGCATCGAAGCCCCGGCCAGCACATGCTCCTGGGAAACCTGCCGGACCAACACCAGCCGACGGGACATCCCGGAGTCCAAATGTTCCCTGAATTGCTTCCAGCTGCAGCTGAGACAACGGCTGTGTGAGCAAGGAAGCCACCAGGCAGCAGGTACCGCGGGGCTGCGGATGGAAACCCCACCTTGTTAGGGGTGCTGGAGGGTTGTTGTCTCCTTTCCACATGGGAGAAGGGAATAACGAGGCCAGGAACATTGGGAAAACCCCCCAAGACCCTCCCAATCGCTGTCCCCATCCACATCACCCTCTCTCCCTGCACCACCCTATGTCCTCAACACCTTCCTGTCGCTCCTCTTGCTTTCCCCCCATACCAGGGGAGAGTTTTCCCAGCACACATTTTCCAAAAATTCACCCGGAGGGGCTCAAAGGGCAAGAAAAGCCTCGAGTGTCCCAGGGGGGTTGCAAGAGCCCGGTGCCCCCAGCTCTGCCCTTCATCCCGTGGCACCCAGGGGACAAAGGACCACTCACACTCATCCTCTGCCGCAGGCGTCTTGGCTTGCCGGCTCTGTCCCGCAGGCTGGCAGCCGTTCGCAGCCAAGTGCTACTGGGTTTCTACAAAAACCGAAGCCTGGGAGGTGGCGGAGGCCAACTGTTTGTACCAGCGATCTCAGCTGGTCATGCTGGAGAGCGTGGAGGAGAAGGTAAATAACTGCGGAGGGAAAGGCTCAAGTGTTGCCCCTGCGTTTGGCTTTTTAAGCTTTGCTTTCTACAAAAAGCCACACAACCTCCAGACTGTGGCTGCCCTTTCCTCCCTGGCTTGCAAAGCACCCAAACCCCACGCTGCCAGGCAGGATTTAAAGAAAAAAAAAAACCAAAAAATCCCCATAAATCTGAGCTCAGGGGAGGTTAAGGGAGAAGGGCAAAAAACATGCTGCCCCATGCACGGGCTGCCAGGCTCCTCTATCACCCCAAAAAAACCACTGTTCCCCTGCCCATCATCTCCAGACCACTCTCCCACCTCTTTCAAAGCACCCACCGACTTCTCCAGCCCCCAGTCTGCAGCTGGGATGTGCCAAGCTCATCCCAGACCAGATCCCCACGGGCAGGATCAGGTCTCTACGCAATCCGAGCTTCCATCCCTCCTCTCCCAGGCTTTCGTCGGGGAGATGATCGGAAACACCACCGGAGCCTGGATGGGGCTGAGCATCAACCAGAGGAGAGGGGAAGAGTGGACGTGGTGGGATGGATCCCCTTTACAGAAAGCCTTGTGAGTGCCTCCCCGCTCCGGTTCATGAGCGGGTTGCAATAACCACATCCCATATTTCCCAGTCCAATGCTCACCACAGACCTGGCTGCTCCCAAAATCCCTCTGGAGCCGGCAGCAACGCTCACGGGAGCGAATTAAACAAGAGCGACACGGGATCGGTCTCTGCAGCGCGGCTGCTAAACAGGGAGAAGAGAGGAAAAAGCAATTAAGCCGTTATTCCAGATTTACACCCAAACGCAAAGCGCAAAGGTGGGGAAATTTCAACCGTTAAAAAGCAAGAAGATTGCCCCAGTGGTAAGATTTTTCACGCGAGGGTGCTGTCGTAGCCACAGTGACCCCAGTATATAGAAAAAAGGCAGTTTCTGATAGCGCTAATATTTATTAGACCAAGTAGTACACACACGGGGGGTCTGGGGAGGAGAACCAAGTTTTTTGGGGAGCACAGGCTCCCCCAACACTTCTGCTTCCCCGACACAGCTGGAAAAACAAGAAGCAAACGGGTGGTACATGCCCACGCTTGCAGCTGAGCTGACAACTGCTGACTCCGTTCAGGTTTTGGGGGGGGAAACACCCTAATAAGATAAATAATGTTACTGGAAACACAGCGGCCACGTGCAGGCCGCCAGGCTGATCGCCATCCCGGTGCTCTCTAGGTCTCCGGTGCTGGGTCCCAGGAAAGCGGACGCTTGTGCCGCGATTCGGAGGGGTCAGCTGCACTCCCACATCTGCAGCGTTCCGTTGCACTGGATTTGCCAGAAAGAGGTCACCGAGATTTAAACCGGAGGAAACGACACAAGGAACAACGGGACAGACTCTCGTCGGGATGCCAAAAATACATCCCAGAGGAGCAGTTCGGTGGCTCCGTGGCAAGGCTGGGATCTTCTCCCAAGCCAGGGGGGACTCCAAAGCAATTCTGTTTCATTTCTCCACTTTGCCTTTCTGCTCCTTGCCTCCAGCTCCTCCAAATCCACCAAAAAACAAAAGACAGCAAAACCAGGACTGAGCTTCACGGCACGGCAGCTGCCGGCAAAGCAGGGAGTTTTCCAAACCTCTCGAATATTCCCAAGTCTCCCTGCAACTGCAAAAGCTGGAAAAGACACTGGTCAGACTAAATAAGGATCCTTTGGTCACAGGTCCGTGTCATTGTCATGAGGAGTTTCTGTTTTTGTAAGCTAAAATTAAAATAAATCTATACCATCGGGACGCTCACTACCATGTTGTGTAGGGTTAATAGCAGCTTGTGGTTGATCTCCTCTGCCGAGAGGGAAATTTCAGGTGAAATTCAGAAGGATTTCTGAATCTTTCCGAATCCTGCTGGGGCGCTTTTGCGGGTGGCTGCAGACGGAGTATTTCATCTGGGAGCACCAGTCGCTGCTGATCCCGTCAAGATCAATATAGGCACATTGTCCCTTGCCCCGGACATCGAACCTGCACCAAACAGCAGAAGGAAAACTCAAAGGGAAGCAAACGAGTTGCTTTCAGCCGCAGGTCGGCGGCTGAGCATCCCCTGTACGGGTTAACGGTGCTGCAAGGAGCAGGGACCACCCTTCCCAGCAAACAACCCACCCCATGAAAAACAAAAACTCCCTCCCGCTCCACAAAGGAGGGAATATTTTCAGTGGCTTGGTCCCGGGGGGGTTCATCCAGGGATGCCCTCAACCCCCCGCCAGCATCTGCATCCATGGACTGCGGTCGAGGTGCTTGAGCTCAAGCAAGAAGAGTGGCGTTTAATTGCTCCCACCTCATTAAATTTTTATATATATGTGGCTTCTTGCATTCAATCCCTGACCCATCTCAGCCCAGGACATGGTTACGTTCTCCAGAAGAAGACGGGACGTACAGGTTGTTGAAGAGAGACCTGTTGAACCATTTCCAAGGTCCAGAGCCTTCCCTTCGGAGACCGACCCAGTAGTGCAAGGAATTCCCATAGCGCAAGAGGAAACGCTAGAGCGGGGAAAAAGCAAGCATCGTATTTACCTTCACACTATGCCCTCCAAGGGAATCCCAAAATCTGCTTCCCAAAAGCCACTGACACACCAGTTCCTCAGGGATTTCTCATTTACCAGCTCCTCCTGGGTGTCGATGGTGGCCAAATGGGCTCTGAGAGAAAGGCAAGAGATCTGACTCCTGTTCCAGTCCGCTTCGTCCTCCACAAAGTAAAAGCACTTCTCCCTGTACCCGATCCCGTTTTCCGGGCAGCTGGGAAGGACGGGAGAGGGGCAGGATGGACAGGACGGGCATTTCTTAGCTGGAAATAAGCAGAACACGTCCTGGTGACTTACGCCGCTGGATTTTTTCCAGGAGAGGAGAGGACTTTGGTGGTGGGCACCTCCACCCTCAGCCCTTACCCGCCAGCGCGATGATGGTGAGAAGCAACGCTGCTACGACCACGGTGACCCCAATGGGGACCTTTTTATCTTTAATGCACTTGAGGCTAAAACCTGGGGACAAACTGCATGGAAGAGGCATGAAAAGCACCCCAACACCTTTAAGTACAGTCCCAAAGCATGTGGGGGGGCCACAGTGGGGTGCAGGCTCAGTTCAGGGGGTGCATCCCAGTGCTTTCATCAGCCTCCAAGGATTTTTAGGGCTGCGTGACCTCATTGCATCCTCTCCATCCCCCCTCAACCACGAGAGACGGCCACCATCCCCCAGACCCACAGCTTGGGCTGCCCTGTGCCTCCTGCAGCCTGCAAACAGCTTTACCCTTCTTACCGCCTCCTCCCCCTCAGCCCAGCTATTTTAACCAAATGTTAGCTGCCCACGTGACGCTAAGCCAGCCACGACCTCCGAAACAACGTCCCCAAAACAAGATCGGTGCTTACTGGTCCCTTCCTCCACTCTCTGTTGCGACGGCATCATTACAGCGGTCAAGTCTTCGCCTGTGCAAAAGCAAGAAGCCCGTGCAAACAAAGCAAGTTACCGCTCATGCTGGGAAGTTATTCAGTAGAAAATGCCCGACCTTGGGTATTTTTCTCCCAGGACAGTCAAAGGAAAAAGCAGTATTTCATCTGGTTTACATGCATGGCAGGAAATGAAACATGATTTCTGCCTTCAAAGAACCAGGACTCACTTTGTTTTTCCAAGCCAGCCTTGATTTTATTGCTTTCTGCTGGCTCTGTTTGCCCTGGAGAGGTGTTGTCTCAGGCGTTTTCAGCTCCAATCCCCACCCCAGGACCCTCAGGTCACCCCACGTGGTGCTGGATGGCCCTTCAAACCCACGTCCCCCAGCCCAAAGCACAGAAACCACCCCCTCATCTCCCCATCATATGCAGGGCAGCTCTCAAAACCTCTCGGAAAGGGAATGGTGCTCACGTACCTGCATCACGAACAGCTTCTGCCATCCCTGGCGCCGTGGAGGGGACAGCAGCACCCTCCAGGGACAAGCGGGTCCCTCAACTCCACCAGCCGCAGCCCGACACCAGGGACCAGCCAGGTCCTTCTCCGTCCTGGGGCTTTGCCACAATTCTCCTGCAGTCACTAAAATAAAAAGACAAAAAGCTCATAATCCCCCCAAAAGCTCAGTGCTGCTCATCACAACACTTTTTTTCTAAATTTCTTATTTTCCTCAAAGCTCCTTTTCTCCTTTTTTTCACGTCCCAGCCTGCATTCACGCTGAATTATTGCTTCTCAAAACCTCCCACGACAGCACATTTTTCTACGTTCTTGCAAACTGTTTTTCTAAATTCTTTTGGTTTTTGACCTTTCCCTGGACACAGCCTTTTCCCAAAGCCCAGGGCAAAACATTAACAGATTCAGATCTCTTCTCAGACAAGCAAAACTGTTCCCACAAGACCTATTTGTAGAACATTCACATTTGCAAGAAAAGCCTCACAGAAACAGAACAAGAAGCCACCAATGCAAAACAGAAAAACCTGCAGATGCTGTGTCAACAAGCCCTTGAAGTCACCAGCAGCTGCAGCTCCTCTAACAAAGAGCTTCCATATTTACTAAAAGTATATGTATACAACCCTAACAGGTGCACAGCTGGTGCTCCTGTTTAGTATCAGCACTGTAAATACAAATTACCTTACCAGCACCTGCACTTTGGACCTTCCTCAATTTGCAAATATTTTCCAGGTAAGAACAACCTTCACACATTCGCAAAGGTAAAAATCAAAAGGCTATTTTTTTCTCCCCAAACACTTGATTTTGAATAGGGTTTAATCGATGTAGCACTTTGCCGCTGCCCCCAACACCCAAAACCAAATGACTCCAGGCTGCGATTTGGTGCGTTTTGGAGTAAAACAGCAGGTGATGGAGGAAGAGGAGGAGAAAAGACACCAAGTGGGGAACAGAGAAACTTGCTCATCAGAAAATACACCCAAATACACTGCGCTTGTGGGAAATAAAGGACTTCTGTGTCCCGAAAAGCACGTGAAAAATATTACAGGCGAACATTGTTCTAGTTCATGGCCTTGGTAGGGGGAAACATTGCTGCCCGGTGAAGCAATGTCTTTGCAAGTGGCAGGCGGAAATAAATCAAAGGCGCATTTGTCTAGCGCCCAAAGAGCGAGGAATCCATGCAGCGAACGGGACTGAATCCCTTGTGCCCTGACAACACCTAAATACTGCTGCAAAAAAAAAAGAAAAATCCACCTTTTATCTGCAGGGGTATTCCACGCAGCGAGGCGTCACTGCAAGGAGACACCCTGGGGTCACCAGGACCCCAAAGTGGGACACGCAGCCTGGGTTGAGCTGGAGCAGGAGTCCCGGGGAGAAGGGAGCAGAGTGCCGAGGGAGAAGATGCTAGAAGGTGGGAAAAAACCTGCCCCCAAATGAAATTAGGAGGTTCCCACCTGCGGGGCTTTGCAAGGCAGCCCCAGCGCCCATCTCTGCAGGCTCCCAACTCACCCTCCGCATGCTCAAAGGAAAATGGGCTTTTCCATGTCAGCTTCCTAGTCCAAACTCGCAGGGAAACTGCTGCTGAACTTGGTTTCCAGCTTCCAGGAGCTGCCAGGAGAGGACAGATAAGCTCCCACTGAAGCAACCGACCTCCACTGCACGTTTTTAGTCCGTGGTAGAGAAAAAACTGCACATTTCCCCCCTCCATGCCCACAGCCTCCATCCAGAGGAGGGATTTAAACACACACAGGGATGCTCTCTGCTTCCAAGCCCCAAATTTATCCCCTACCTGTAGTACTGGGGTGTTTAGTCTGGAGAAGAGGAGGCTGAGGAGAGACCTCATCGCGCTCTACAACTCCCTGGAAGGAGGTTGGAGCGAGGTGGGGGTCGGTCTCTTCTCCCAAGTAACAGCGATAGGATGAGAGGAAATGGCCTCAAGTTGTGCCAGGGAAGGTTTAGACTGGACATGAGGAGAAATTTCTTTACTGAAAGAGGGTCAGGCCTTGGAACAGGCTGCCCAGGGACGTGGTGGAGTCCCCATCCCTGGAGGTATCTAAAAGACGTGTAGATGAGGCGCTTAGGGACATGGTGTAGTGGGCATGGCGGTGTTGGGTTGACGGTTGGACTCAATCTTAGAGGTCTTTTCCAACCTTAATGATTCCAAGATTCTATTCTATGATTCTACTGGAGCAAGAATCCAGGAAATTGGAAACAACTAGAGGCATCTAATAACCGATACCAAGCAGCTGCCAAAACCCACCCCCTCCACATGCTTTCCGTGGTCGATCACCTCTGTCTGACCAGTACTGTTGCCGTAGGAACCTCCTTATCACTGTTCCTGTGTATTTTTTTTTAAGTTAATCTCACATCCTCCATCCCCCAAAGCCAGATGAGGAGATGGGGGAGCGGCTGCATCCCAAACCCCAGCCAGGCTCTGCTGGGAATTGCAGAATCAGAGCAAAGCTACAACCCACCGGTGCTTACAAGACACCCCCGGGTTGGATGCTTTTGGGGTACAGCAAGTCAGATGCCATCAGCATCAATAGTGGTTCCTCTGCTCCGACTTCACAGCTAGCGTGATCGTTAGGGGCCCGGAAAAGCTCACGCAGCTTTTCCACGATGTAGTGCACCACACCAAGGGATGAAGCCAGACAAAGGCACGAGCTTCAGCAGCAGTAACAAATGATTTCAGCAAGTCTTTGTACAGTTTTCCCGGTCAAGAATTCCCATCACCCTTGGATTTGGCACAGCAATACCTGGAATTGAGAATTAGGCTCGAGTCCAAACTTGCTTCACCCAGATCCAGCCCAAACCTCCCACCACACAACGCTCTCCCACCCCCTTTCCTTGAGGCTTTTACCCCTGGCTTGTGCCCCATAACTCACTGCTTGGTCCAAAGGTCTGGAAGCCCACCAATTTCAGCTCTCCCGGCTCCATTCCCGATCGGCTCAAGGCTTTTCAGCCCACGCTGAGACGCGGCATTACCCCGGCGGCAGCTGGAGGCAGGTTGGCATCCTCGGATTGTCCAGCCCAGGGTGTCCTTGGGATGGTGATGGGCTGAGAGTCTCTTGGGAGTTCCTATCCTGTCTCTTATCTTCTACAGAGAAACACAAAGGGGACATAAAGCTTTTTATACATTCTCCAGCCAAAAAAAATTAAAGAAATAAAGAATAAAAAAAAAAATAAAGAAACATTTGACAAAGGCAGATCAGCAGGTGAGCCTTCAGGATTGCCTAGGAGCAGTCACGCATGAAAATAAAAACCAGAGGAAGCGTTCCACCCCCAGCACCGTCAAAACAAACCAGCTCAAAGCCAATTTAATCATTACAGCATTTAATTTAATGACTGCATTTACCACTGCTGATCTTCCTCTACTCCCTCCAGCGCCCATAAGGGCGGCGGGGAGGTGAGAGCTGCTCCAGCCTTTGTACCTCCGTGTCCTCCAACCCCCCCCAAAAAGGGGGATGGAGGCAGAGACATCTCCCCCCCTTGGAGCTTTGTTCCCTTCTTTCCTTTCTCCCAGCTTTTTTTGCACCATCCTTAAATGACTCCCATCCGCTCACACTCCTTTTTGGATTAAACCAGTTGCTTCAGTAAATTCCACCAAGAAAAAAAAAAAAAACAACAGGGGAGGGTGGGCAGCAGGGATGGCATCAGCTCAAAACCATCCCCCAAGCGCACCAGCTGATGCTGCCCACCCTCAGCCTCTTCACCCACCAGCCGCGAGAGTGACACGGACGGTCTTTAGGTGACGGATCCCATCCGCCTTCCCCACAAAGAGACATTTACCAGCCCCCCGGCGAGGGCCTCTTCCCTACTTGAGAGGTTCAGTTCCTTTTACAGAACAAGTGTTTAAAAAAAAAAACCCAAACACAGGGCCAAAGCTACTGCCATCTGCCACAGCTGCTGCCGGGTGACAGTAAAACCACTTCTGGGCTCAACAGCCGGAGGGTGATGCCAGATTTCAGGCCCCCCCATCATAATTGCGGAGAAACAGGGAGGAAAGAGCAAGCAGAGCTGGGGAACAACAGAGGCGATGTTTTGTACCCGATGGAACATGGTGGTTTCTCTCCCCTTTGGCAGCAACCTCCTGTTTTCAGCACGAGTTGGCGTGACGAGATGCCCCAGGCAGGAGGAGGAGCCCGGGGATACGCGTGTGTCTGCGCAGCGGTGTTTGCTTGTGCAAGGCTGCGTACGGGGGCTCTCAGGGCCCCCCTAATCCTCATCCCCCCCACAAGGTGCTGCTGCAGGAGCCCCAGAAGCAGCTGTGGGTGGTAGGGACAAACCCAACCTGGATGGGGGATGAAGAAACCTCACTGCACCCCCTGCGAGGGCAGCGATGGTGGGGCTATGTGGAAGGGTGGGCATCAGGGCTGCTGCAAACGGCCCCTTCCCAGTGCTCCCAGTCCAAGCATCCCAGTTCAGGTGGCCGTTTTCATACAGTGGGGACGGGAGGCAGTGCAATACCACGGGGCAGTCTCACCGAGCTTTGCGGCTTGCTCTGAGCTCGGGAAACCCTATTTTTGGAGGTTTATGCTATCTGGAGAGGCTCTTATCTCTTCCCCATCTCCCCTGACGTGGCAGCTGAGGCTTAGGCTTGCAGCCGTCCCCATATCCCATGTCCCCTGTCCCCCTTCTCTGCTCAGCAAAATAGGTTTCGGGTGTTTGCCCTCCCTGGGCTCTGGTCCAGGCACCACCTCACTTGCTGGGGTTTTAGTTTCAGATTTCTTTTTAATCCCGCCACCCCTTTTTTCCTTTTTAACCCTAACACTCTCACCGCTGCGCTTCCTCTCTGCCTTTGCAATAGCACTGTGCCACGAGCATCCGTCTCCTCCGCTGCCTGTCCGTCCTTTCCCGGCGTGAACCGCCTCCTGGGTTAGTTGTGCTGTGCCTGAGCTGAAAGCGTGACCTGAGGATGGGGACGGTCCAGAAGGAAGATTTGAGGGGGGAAGAAATCCCCAAGGCATCTCCCCAGGGGGTTGGATGGGGGCCCTGGTGCACCCTGGAGCCATGCAAGGGTGCGGCAGGCGCAGGGGCAAGTGCTGCCGGGCAGAAAGGGAGAGGTACAGCGTGCACGAGGGCGTGCACGTGGGCGTGCGTGCACAAGCAGGCTTGTCTGGTACAGAAGGATGCTCCTTCCAGCCCCCACCGTTAGCAAACTTGCTTAAAAACACCACACGACAAAGCCCTGCTAAGGTCATTATTAATCGGGGCAGGAGATGGTTGTTGCACAACAACGTCAGCACCGGCTCCCGCATCCTCCCGCCGAGGGCCTGATCCTGGCCCGTCCCCGAGCGTCTCTCCCGGCCACAGCCCAGCTTGCGGTGGCCCCCGGCTCAGAGCCCAGCGGCTTCTTTCTGGCAGATCCACTCCAATGCCGAGCTGCAGCTGTCCGAGCTGATCCTGTCCCCCCTCAGCACCCCGCAGGTTCTGCCTTCATCCCGGGAGCTCAGCTGGAACCTGCGGGTGCGGGAGGGAGCCCGTGTCACGGCATGAGGGTCCCCCGGGTGACGGTGGAGGTGCCCACCCCGACACCCATCCCTCCCCAAAGCGCTCACCAGCTCTGGGCCAGGCGGGAGCCGTTCAGCCAGGTCCAGCCCTTCCTGGCGGAGGGGAGGGAAAGGCCGATCCAGAAGTAGCTGCTGCGTTTCTCTACAATTTCCTTTACAAAACCCTGCATCGGGGAGAGGGCAGGGGGTGACGCCAGCGTGCCACCCCAAAACAGGCTCCAGCCTGTCCCCGCGCAGCCCCCGTCCCCGTGTCCCCCACGCGCTGACGCTGGCAAAAGCACCCCCGAGGTTTGGGCACGGGGGTGGGTGCTGAGCCCAGACTTCTGGGCAAGCCCTTAACCCTTCCCCAGGTGCCACCAGCCCCTTGGGTGCAGACCTGGGACCCGTCCCACATCCCCGATGCCATCGGTCCCTTTACCAGCTCATCCTGGTCCCCCGGCATCAGCAGCTCTGCACCCCGATTCACGCAGTCCCGCTTGCTCTCGCTCCAAGGCTTGATCCCGTCGGCAACCCAATAGCACTTGGTCCCGCGCAGCGCCCAGCCCGTGGGGCAGAGCTTGCACCCCTCACCCTCTGAAAGACAGTCAGGGCCACCAAGAAGCCACCTCGTCCCCTGGACATCCAAAGGACAAGTGTTTATGCCCTGTTTGCTCGCCAGGAACACAGGGATGCCCCGAGCTTTGCTTGGTTCTCCAATTTAGGGGTGCTTCGAGTTTTTGGGAAAGCTGATGGTGCGGAGATGCCTCGTGGCCGGGGCAGTTACCTTGCAGCTTTGACGAGCAGAGACCTTTCCTCAGCTCCGAGCGGATCTTTGCCAGCGTGGTGTTGCCATCTCCGACGTTCCCGCTCCCGTTTCTGCAGTTTCCTGGGTTCTCCGACTGTTGGGGGAGAACTGCAAGGGAAAGACGGAGCAGGGGAGAGGGACTGGCTCCCCCAGGCACGATGCCCCCCCAAGATCTACCCCAGCCGGCTGCAGGGAAGGGTCTGGGATGGATCCTGACACCAAGAGGGTGCTCAGAGCCCTCCAGCCCTCCCCTCATCCCTCCTGGTAGCTCAGCTCCCCTTCAGCCTTGCCCTGAGCATCTCATGGCGGGGGAGAATTGGCCTCGGGGTCCCAACCCACAGCAGACCCCAGACCGTCTGCTTTTGGGGTACGGGGTCACCACCCCTGAGCTCATCCCCCCATTTGGAACCGTCTCCACCCCACTGCTGCTCTGCACTGGCAACAGGATGCGGCCCCTCCACCCCCTGCATGAGATAGCACACGAGATACGGAGGCTGCAGAAAGCCCCGAAGCCTCTGACCACTACGGAAGCGGCCTCTCCTGCAAAACAAGCCATGCCAGCCTTATCTGGGCAGCCCAGAGGGGCCTGACGCAAGGGTGAAGGGCTCTTCACCACCCTCTGACCACGCTTTGCAGCACCTCGTGCGCACAGACACCTCCAGTCCACATGAACAGCTCCCAGCAGATTTATTTTGGGGTCTCTCCGGTACTGGGCCCAGACAAGTTCAAACCATCAGCCCCAGATCCACCCCCCAACAGGGAGAGCGGATCCCCACAAAGCCACCGTGCCCCGGCTGGCAGCTGGGACCCAAAGTTGCTCCCACATCCTGGGAGCATCACCTGCGTTTTGCAGCTCTTGGCCCCGTGGAGAGCACGGTCCTCAGGGAAGGTCAAGCCTGATCCCTTTGCTCCTTCCTCCACACCCCCTGCACCCACAGCTCAAACCCACACCCGGGTCCCTCCCCAGCAAAAGATCCACTGGACCCCTTGGGAGGACCTTCTCCCTCTTGGGAGGACCTTCTCGCCCAGATCCATCAGACATTTGAGTATCCCTTCCACCTGCTTGGCGTGGTTTGGGGGTGCTGTGGGTCAGGGCAGCGTCAGATGCCACCAGCCACATCACAGGGGGCACAGGACTGATTTCAGCAGGGCTCCGTGTCACCCTGAGCTCGGCCACGGCATGTCAAATCCTGACCCTGCCACAGCTGAGAAGTTTCCAGTACTTCCCCCTCGCTGGTCAACCAAACGAGTCAAGTCTCCTCCACCCATCAGCTTGAAGAAATTCTGATTAAAAACCCACTTTCCCCACGTGGGTCAGCCAACACGGATCATAAAAAGCAGATTTGCCTCCTACACAAGCACCTGGGCCAGCACCCCAGCAGCAGGGACCTGCTCTCTGGATTGTCCCCTCTTTGGATTGTCCTTTGGTTGTCCCCGTGCCGCCAAGCAGAGCTACTCACGCGAGCATCCCATCGCGACCACGGCCACTCCGAGAAGGAGGTTCCCAGTCCAGCCGGCCCAGAGAGCGGTTCGGTGCCACCGAGGACAGCCCGATGCTGCAAGGGAAGGAGTCGTTAGGAGAAAAACACCGCCCCAATCCCACATCCAGCGAGCCAGGTCTGCAGCGCAGGTTTGGGCTACTTTCTCCCCAAAAAGCAGCTCAGAGCCTGGCAGCCCTCCACGGTTCTGCCGCTGGTTATTCGTCTGCGTTTCACCGCTGCCGCCCTGCTCCATCTCACACTGATCCCGCTGGCACTGCGGTAAAGTTGCTCGCGATGAGGTTGGCTTGGTTTTACCCAGATGTCCAGGACTCCAAGCATCGGGAATTTCATGGATGTTAAAAGCCATTAGAAACCCAAAGGGTTAAGTCAAGGTGGGAGATGTGCCCCACCACGGCATCCTTCCTCCGCACCAGGGCAAAACTAACTGCTGAACCTGGATGACCAACCTCTCCAAGGAGAATTCATCTGACCAAGGTTAGACAGCCCCAGCCTCCCCCAGCTCCATCCTGCTCAAGGAAGCACGGAGGCAGTTGTCCTCCCTGCAGAGCTCAAGGCCAGGCAAAGCCCATCCGTCCTCGGCTCTTGTTTCACAAGAGGGAGGTAGGACGATGCTTCTGGATAAAGCCAGAGCTCACCTTGACCAGCAAAGGTGGATTGGGGATTACGAGTCAACATCGGCCTAGGAATAAAACAGCAAAGGAGGAACATCTGATTCTACCTCAACATCAGCAGAAAGTGGCTTCTGCTCAGCCCTTTGAGATCAAAAGGGATGTGTTTGGTGGAGATCATGAATTCTTGCAAAAAAGAGGGTGCAGGGTGTTGACTGAAGAGGGCCTCACCAGGCAGAGGTCCCTTCCAGAGGAGGCAAGAGCAGGAGTTAAACCTTTTGCTGTTTTATCCACAAGCTAGAAACTAAAAGCCTAGAGTCAACAGGAAAACTAGCGTCAGCAGAAGAAGAGCGTGATGCACCACAGCAAGGCAGCAGGAGAAGGAAACAAGACGGGATGTGAAACACCACAAGTGCAGGAAAGACCGACCAGGACTCTCGAGCCATCTAAAGACACCAGCTCCCCTTAAGCATCACAGGTCTCCTGAGAGCGGCTGAATTCGGGCAGGTTTGGAGCCTTTGCTGGCTGGGGGCGGGGGAATTTCTTCTTCCATCGTGCCAGGAGAAGAACGGTCCCTTCGGATGGCTTTTAGGAACCAGCCCCTGAAGATGCACTTGGTGAGGTGGCCGAGTCCTGTCTCAAAAGCTTCAGGAGTTCGGTTTTCAGAGTTCAGCCTCTCCACGCAAGGACAATGTTCAAACGGTCAAGCTGGGGGCAGCCAGGGCTTAAAAATAATCGTGCAAAACCAAGGCTTGATCCCGGCAGGGCTGCAGCCGAAGCAGCCGCACAAGGAAGGATGAGGGAGGCGTAAGGAGGGCAACGCCGACCCCAAGGGCAGCTGCAGGCAGAAAAGAAGCCGTGGTATTTAACCCCACGGCAGCAAGCGGTAATGCAAGCCCGCTTGGTTTCCACGGTGGAGGAATCCCATTTAATTGAGGCACGGTAGGACTCCGAGCACGGAGTGAAACGGTGACCCAGCTTCAAAGAAACCCTCCAGCCGTTTCAAGACAAAACTACCGAAGGGATCCCAAACAGCAGACGGGATCCCTTATCACACCACCACAGCCATGGGCCCCTTCCCCTCCCTGCAAGACCCGGAGGGTGGGACTCTCCCAACACAACCACAGCCCAAAAAACAAATAAGAGCCCCTAAAACCCACGATGCACTTACTGCCAGGCTGAGGAAGCGAATGCAGCTTCCTGCAGCGTTTCCCAGGACCGAGATCCAGGTCGGCATAAATAATTTCCCCAGCCATAGCGGGAGAGGCGAGAGGACCACCAGCCGCGCCTCTCGCTCGAACAGTGGCAACCCAGCAGTCGGCAAGTCTGTTTTTTCTGAGGTTTTTCACTCCTCCAGCTCAGCTTGGCGAGCTTCTCCCCAAGCTAGAGGTCTGCGAGGAGAAGCGTGAGCCTGTGAACGCTCGTCAAGCGGAGCAAGATTGCAAAAGAGGGTGTTCGATGCACTGGCCAGCCGGAAAATGAAACTTTACGTCGCTTCTGTTGAATTAAGCCAGGGAAAATGCGTTCAGATCAAGGGACAAAACATCTGATTGAATGGAAAAGGCTTCTTGATGCTAAGTCGAGTCATATTCATCTAAAGTATCAAATGAAATCTCCCAAACAAGACACCTTTAATAACAAAAATAGCCCAAACAAACCCAAACTATGTGGTTCTGCAAATAGACAGTTCCAGACTTCGTTCCCCTCTGTCCAAATTAGTTATTTTGGATGAAAAAATAAGGTGTCATTGCAAGAATGATGCAGAGACTCTGCAATCTCCCAGAATATTCCCAGTAGGATGGTAAGAATTGTGATTTTTATGAAATTAAATAAAGCCAGATCCCTTCCACACTTATCTCCTCCCTTTAGCTACCCGAAAGGTGTTTTCTAGCCTTAGTCACTCCTTCTCCCCACCCAAACCTATTCCAGCATCGCCGCCTTCTCCCTGTTACCGATTTCCCCGTAATCCCAGTTTTTTCAGCCCGGCTTTGAAGCACGCCGCCATTTCGCTGCTCTGCGGAGCAAGCAGGTGCCAAAAAGCCTGGCAGACTCTTTGGAAACAAGGGGTTAGAAATGAGCCCTTCAAGGGGAAAGGATGGGAAATGTTCCAAACAGCTCAAGAAATCCGTTTGGTTTTCCTTCATTCCTTGTTTTCAAGTCACTTCCAAGAGACAGTCAGCTTCTCCCTTTGGAAAACGGGATGGGACTAGACTAATTAGAGGGCAGGAAAGGTAGGAAAGAAAACACAAGCCCAAAGTTACAGAAAATATACCTAAAGGTGTGAGATGACATTCTTACTGGTTTGTTTGGAAGACTTGCTCATCTTTTCCTGCACACAGGCCGAGAAACCCCACACAAGGATCTTCCAACCCCAGGGAGGCAAAAGCCAGACTCTCAGCAGAGGAGTCAGATGCTTCCGGACCTACTGAAGCATCCAAAAATGAGGTATTTATCCCCATTTAGGAGAAAGTGGTTTCTCTGAAGAGCAAAACCACTCCAGACTTGCGACGGGAGCACAGGGGGGGTTTGATTGCAACCCACGCCACGGCCAGAACGGGGGGACCTGAGCAGGGACTGTCCCATCACGGTCTGCTCTGCACACATCCCATCTCAGCATCCCCACCTACTGCCTGCCCGGAGCACGCAGGGAAAATCCTGGGAGGATTTGTCAGGATATTTTCTTTGGGAGAACTGAATGCAGGAGGGGCTGCAGCTTCTCTACAAGCAACAAACCTTTTAAGGTTTCAGCAAAGCTTTCTGCATCCAACCCGACCGCACAGAGGCAAAGCGACAAAAAAAAAAGAGAGCAGCGAACACTGCAAACTTTACACTGCAGCCTCATTAAGCTCATTTCATTTTGCAGCTCGGAACAGCAAACCCAGCACACTGCTGAGCAAGATTCCTCCCCCCGATAGCAACAGCAGCTCGGAATTAAGCGGTGTGGGGAAGCTGGATGCTCAGCCATGCTGGTTGCTCTAGAGGGACCAGTTTAACCCACTGCCTCCAGTCCAGGTTGAACTGCAGGCAATACCGGCAGGAACCCCGCCATGTGTAGAGGCAATAAAAAAAAAAACGAGTCACATGGAGGAAACACGAGCTAAACCGAGGCGCAGGCATTGCTAGCGCAGGCAGCTGCGCATGAGCCACCCACGCCAGCCATCGCCGTGCTCAGAGCAGCTCAGCGCAGCCCCTGTTTCCACAACAGCACCCGTCTGACACCCCCCATCTCCTTTCTGCCCCCCATCACGCCGGAGACAAACAGCGCTCAAAGCCATTTTTCCTTCCTTTAAATAGCTTTGAGGCTCTGTTGGGTAAATTTTGCCCTGTACTTTATCAGAAAGGGGGCGGCTGTGGTTAACAGCGTGAAAGCAGAAAGGTTGCGATGAGAAGGGCAGCCTGTGATGGCTGGTACATCCGCCGAGGTAATTAGAGAGCTGTTGCAGTCAAAAAGCCTGAGTGACCTTGACCCAGGGGAAAAAAGCACCTCGAAAACAGGGACCTGCTCCTGCATTTCCCCCTCTTCACTCACCGCAGCCTGCACCTGCTCTAACGCGGGGGATTATCGCTCTTCTAGCTGGATAGTCATCCTTAGCGGAGGCAAAGCTGGAGAGGAAGCGTAGCGGTGCGAGCGCTAAGGTAAGTAAAGAGGAAAAAAAAGGAATTAGGAAGAAATTAGAAAGAAATTGGGGGGAGGGAGAGAAGAGCAGAGCCTCTCCCCATGGCAGAAGCCTCAAAAATAGGGTTTCCCCAGCTCAGGAAGAGCAAGCCAAATAAAAATGAAGTGGGACTGCGCCAACAGCACTCCTCGCCCATCCCCGCTGCCACCTCAACCCCTAACTGGGATGCTTGAGGACGGACGGACTGGGAGCACTGGGAAGGGGCCCTCCCACACAGCCACACTGGCACCGTGCTCGCAGGGGACACGGCGAGGTTTGTCCACCCACCACCCTGTTTGTGTTCAACCCTAACGCCCACAGCTGCTTTCAGCAGCACCTTCTTGAGGGGGTCAGGATTTGGGGGGGGCCCCTGAGAGCAGAGAGCTCCAGCTGTCCCCCTCCAGCACCCCACGCTGCCACGGCTCGAGGGAGAAGACGCCGGGAGACAGCCGTCACCTCACACACGCGTATTCCAACATTCCAAAAGCCAGGAGGGGAACGGACAGGGCTGCCTTGAGCAGGCGCCTTCGGAACAGAAGGGACACCCATGGTACTTTACCACATTTTAATTAAAAAAAGGAGAAAAACAGCATCGCCACCTGCGACTCTGACAGGTGCCACATAAGGGCCAATTCACACCCCGGCTCTGCGTCCCCTCTGCCCTGCACAGGGCCAGGGATCTCCCCTGCGCTTTTGGCACCCATCTCATCTGGTACGCGGCTGCTCGAGCTCCATTGCCTCGGTGCAAAAGCAGGTATGTATGCATGTGAGACAGCAAGAGTCCTGGGGTGGTCCCAGAAGGAGAAAGAAACCCATACCCAACCCAAGCTCCCAGTCCAGGCAGCCACCAGTCAGCTTCCACAACGTCTCCCCTTCCCGCAGGTTCATCTCCCCGAGACCTGGCAGAGTTGTCGCTGAGACCAGGAGCAACCCGGACTGGCAAGCTGAGGCAAGAGCATCCCTACACTACTCTATGCTGGTGGAAGAGGTGAAGCTGCGAGTCCCCAATGCGGGGAAGGTTCTTTCTCCATCACTTCTGTCACATCGGTACTTGGAGATAAACATCAGAGCTGCAGATATACGGTCGGTGCTGCGAGCAGCTTGCACTCGCCACAGCATGCTTGTTCAAATACACACACGCTCCTCGGCCGAACACCAGGAACCTGCAACGAGAAGGAAAGACACCACTGGTACCGTCGGGTGAGCGGTTGTCCCCCTGCAAGGGGGACTCCCAGCAGACACGTCCCCCCAGGCCCCTGCCCGGCCCACCACAGCCCAGTCTCCCCAGGGCCCTCACGGGACTCACGTCTCGTTGAAGCGGCTGCCATCCACCCACTCCAGGCGCTCGCCCTCTCTCCGCAGCCCAAGCCAGTAATCGGCGTTGCCCTTGAGGCGCGAGAGCAGCTCCTGGGCAGGAAAGAGAGAAGCCAACACTCAGGGGCTGCTGCCAGCCCCACGCCACTGTCCCAGCTCCACGCTGCTCCCTGACGGCCTCGCAGGCAGCCCCGGCCCCACACCGCTACCACCGGCCGTGGGATGGCCGCAGCTCCCACCCAAGGGCTGCTCCAACAAGTTCCAGAAGCTTCTGAAGGAGCTCTGAACAGCGCTGCTGTTCCTGCTCTGCCTCAGCTCTGCCCTGCTCGGGGTCCAGCCGAGCACCGTGGATGGGGAGACGCGCCCTGGGCTCCACGCCGCACCCGGGCCTCCCTCCCTCCAAGGCCAGAACTGCATCTCTGTCCCCACAAGCACCGCTCGCCTGGCCGGCACCAACCCCAGGGTCTGCACCTAACCCAGAACCCCCCCAGAAGCCCCCACGCAGCCACAACAGCCCCTCACACACCATTTCCCAGCTCATCCTGAGCACAGCCAGCGAGGCCCCCCGCGAGGAGCACTGCTCCTGGCTCCACTCCCAGCTCCCCTCCTCCTTTGAGAGGTAGTAGCAGACCCCGCGGTACCCAACCCAGCCGTCGGGACAGGCCAGCACCAGAGCCGCAGGCAGAGCTGGATTCCCTCCATCTCCTCCTGCTGCTGCAGAGGGAAGGGGAGAAGGTCAGAGCATTCCGCTCCACAGGGACCAGGGGACACAGCTCCCTGCGGCAGGGAAGGAGGCAGCCCCGGGCTCTCCCCACAGGGACCCCCAAGCTGCTGCAGGGACCTACAGGGAGCAGGCACAGCCTGCCCCACGGCACGGGTGGGGGGGTCCCTGCTCCTCCCCACGACCCCCCGGCACAGGGTCTGGCCCCACCACGCTCCCCCCACCAGCCTCGGCCTCGCACACCAACGCCTGCCCCAGCCCGCGGGGGAAGGGGCCGCATCCAGCCCGGCACCGCGCGCGCTGGGCTGCCGGTGGCACACACGGCTCCGCGCTGAGGGGCCGGATGGAGCAGCCGCTCCTCCCTTACCTGAGAGCACAGCAACAACCGCCGCCAAAGCCAGGACCAGAGCCACCAGCACAGCCAGCACCACGACGCACACCGGAAGGACCCGGCACAGCTTGCCTGGAGGAGGAAAACACCACCGGCAGTGAGGACGGTGCTGTCCCAGAGCAGGCACGGCCCTCATGTCCCCGCCACCCCCAGCACAAGCTGCCCAGGGAACGCGGGAGGGACCCCCCCGCCCCTTCTCCCCCCGCACATGCGCAGCTGGCAGCAAGAAACCCAAGGGACAGTCACAGAGATCAGGGACAAGGCTCTCGTGCCGCAGACGTGGGGGGACAACCAGCAGCAGGAGAGCTGCCAAAGATTTGGGGGGAAGGGGGATGCCTGCTACAGACCAAGCAGAAGACGAGGCCTTTCCAGACAGCTGGAAAAAGCCTCACGCTTGCCAGCCCCAGTCCTCGGGGGTGACACTGCTACAGGGATGCTGTCCCCTCCCTACAGGCCACAGGGGTGGCCCTGCACTCACCCAGAAGTCTTCTGTGGGTCCTTTTGTCTGTATCCCCAGGCACCTCCGGGTGGGGGGATATCCCTCCGTCCCAGGGAGCCAGAGGCTCCTCCACATTCCTGTCACTGGAGCAGAATCCGTTCTTCTTCCCTTCTCCCATGGCACACTGAAAACTGGAATCTCTTTGCTTGCCACAAGCAGGATCTTGCACCCAAGGCATCAGCACTGCTGGCAAAGCCAGGCATGCATGCAGTTTAAGCTCCGCAGCTCTTTGCATCGAAACGGGAGATTGCAGAGAACAGGAGAACACAATAGATTGGGACATTGAATTCTGTTGCCTGACAGCTGTCGGGCTTGATTTAAAATATCAGCCATGGCCCTGCGCTGACGCCCAGGCTCGGGAAGGCGATGCTAGCACAGTCTTCTCCCTGCTCCCCCTGGGACGCTGCAGCCTGTCCCCCGCACCTGGGGAGACAAACACAGCGTCAGCGAGCCCAGGGACCCCCAGCACAGCCAGCACCCTCCCCACCACCCTGCACGCACCCTTCCCAGACAGGCCCAAAGGGCCGGGAGCATCCCCCTTCCCACCACTCAGCCCCCCACCAGCGAGGGCCCAGGCATGGGAACAGGGGGTCCAGGGTCCCCCCAAGACGTCTGCTGAGCCCTTCTCCGCTCATCACAGCTGCCGGACACCACCACCAGCAGCCCCAGGCTGGGGCAGGGGGGAGACCTTGAGCCTTTGGAGCCAACGAGGGGCTGCAAACCCACTTGTGGGGGGGATGGGATGAAGGGGGCCCGAGCAAAGCTTCCCACGGGGTGCTTAGCAGAAACACTGAAGTCAGAAAAGGGAGGAACAACACAAGCCTCCAATTTATATTTTTTTCCAGACTTATCTGTGCACACCCGGCACACCCAGCCCCATCGGTCAAAACTGAAACCAAAACTCACTACAGCTGCTGAAGCACAAGCTCCTTGTGCCACATAGGCAAATTCCACTGCCTAGAAACTGCCAGCTGCTGGCACAGCACAGTTGCAAAGCAGGGTCCCCTTGCACAAGGGGACAGGACTATTCACCCCAGGGGTGCTTCTGTGGGCTTCTGCAAAGCAGCCCCTGCCCTGCCTGCGCTTCCAGTCCGGTGCCTTTAAGTGCTTGCATAACCGATTGTTTTTGGTTGTTTATGAACAAGAGGCTGGCTTCCTGACAGCAAAAGCAGAAGTGACCCCGCCCGGTAACAACCGCCGGGACAAGGAAGCACCAACGCCCGCAGAGAGAGGGGTCCTGAAGGAGAACCCACCGCCCGGGAAAGCCCAGGCGGGACGAGGCCCTCCCAAGAACCCACCGCTGCCCTACGGGGCCACAAGGAGCCGCGGAGCCCTGCCACGCCGAGCCCAAGCTGGGAGAGGTCCTGGGCTGGGAGAGGTCCAGGCAGCAGTGCTAGCTGCCAAGTGGGTCACCGACACAATATGCCCTAATCCCTATCGGTTTATGGGCTGGGGCCCCTCAGCAGCTCCCATACTGAAGGGCAAGGAAAGGAAAGCCTCCACAGGACGCCTTCTGTCCTGCAGAGGGAAACCAAACCCAGCCACAGCTGCTGAGGAAGAGGTGCTTTCCGAGCACGCACCCCCCGACACCTGCTGAGGGGACGGCGGGAAGGAGACCACAAGCAGCCGCCCCCTCACCGGCCCCAGAGGAAGGCGGGAAACGGGGGGACACGGGGAGCGTCACCCCACCAGGCTCCCTTCACCACAGCTCCGCCACACCGAGCCCGAGCACAGCCGACGGCAGGTCCCTACCTGCGCTACGGCCCTCCCCGAGCTCCGCCACCGCCTCACAGGGGGATGGGGGGAGGGGGGAGGGGGTCCGGCCACCGCCGGCCGCTCCCGCTGCCCTCCCAGCGCCCGAGAGAAACGAGCGACGACGGCCGCCTTTAAAAAGCCTCGCGCAGCCCGTCTACCGCTCCGGCCAATCAGCGCGCAAAGAGCGAGGAGTGGCGGGGCAGACAGCCAATCTGAGAGAGAGGGGCGACGGCCTTTTGGAAACCCCTCTACGTGATTCGCCGTCTCCCAGTGATTGATCGCTGCGCTCTTTTCTTCCCCCCGCCCCCAAGCACGAGGCTGAGGGAGGCAGCTTCCCGCTGCCTGAGGGGGCCGTTCCCCCCACCACCTCCCTCAGGATCGACCCTGACCAGATTTGGCAGCTGCCTCATCTTTATCTCCTTAAAACCCGATCGCATTTCTTTTCCTGCAGGCCTTGCTCCCCAAACATCTCCTCTAACGGCGAAGGAGCCCGGGCCAAACCTCAGATAAGCTCGATGGCGTCTTCTCCGCTCCTTTTGCTGACCGTGAGCAGGTTCCGCTCCTCTCCACCTTGTCCCAGCAGGAGTTAAGCTCGGCTTTGCAGGCTTTTCCCGCGGAGGACGGGCAGCGATGGGTGTCCATGGAGGGGTCTGGGGGGGTCCCGGGGGCTTCGCCTCTGGGAGGGGGGGGACCGAGGGGACCCCGAGGGGCTTCGTGTGCCGCCCCCGCCGGGGCCCATGGCTGAGGTGCCCGTGATGCACCGCGCCCAGGACTACAACTCCCGTCAGCCCTCGCGCGAGGGACTCCATTTCCCGGCGCGCTCTGGAGGGCGGGAGCGACGCAGCGCGCATGCGCCGCGGCGGAGAAGCGGAGGCGGGCCGTCCGCCATCTTGTCCCGGTCCCTGAGCAGTGTGAGCGATGGGGGGGGGGGGGATCCTTTGGCTCTTAAAGGGGGCACGGCCCCGGGGTGGGGCCACCTCGGGTTGAGATGGAGCGCGGCCCGGCGGAGGAGGTTCGCCGGCGGGCGGGACGGCTGCGGCGGGGAACGGGGCAGCGCACCGGAGCCTCGGCCCTTCTCTTCCCGTTGGCTTTCCCTTCCCCGCCGCAAGGCCCGCTTTAAGGCCCGGCGGCGGGAACGGGGCTGCGGCGGGGGGGGGGTAGGGGGGGCCATGAGGGGCGGGAGGGGCCTCGGGGGAGAAATGGCGGGAAGGCGGGAGGCGGGGTTAGGGAGAGAAGGGGCGGGGTTTGCAGAGGAGTGGGAGGAGCCAGTCGAAAGGGCGGGGTTGCGGAGGGGCGGGGCCAAGCGTAGGCGTGGCTGTGGCGTGTGGGCGGGGCCAAGAGCAGGGCGCGGCGCGCTCTGGGGGTTCGGAGGGGCGGAGCCAAGACGTGGGGGCGGGGACTAGAGGGGGAGGCGGGGCTTCAGCAGGCCTGGGGGCAGGGGCAGCAAGGCCCTGTGGGGGGGGGGCAGCATGGCCACCCCCCCTTCCCCTGGCCTGCCCACCCTGGCCCCCCCTATGGTGCCGGGCCACCCCTGTGTCCCCCCCACGTCCCCTGTCACCCCCCATGGAGCCGGGCCAGCCCCACGTCCCCCTCCCATGTCCCTGTGTCCCCCCTGACCCCCCCCTTAGCACCCTCCCATATCCTTGTGACTCCCCTGGAGCCGGGCCACCCCTGTATCCCCCCTCCCATGTCCCTGTGTCCCCCCTTGACCCCCCAGGCCCCTCCCCATGGAGCTGGGCTATCCCCATGTGTCCGCCCCCCCATGTCCCCGTGTCCCCCCAGCACCCCCCTGACCCCCCCATGGAGCCAGACCACCCCCATGTCCCCCCCATGGAGCTGGGCCATCTCCATGTCCCCCACCCATGTCCCCACTTGACTCCCCCCCATGGAACTGGACCACCCCTAAATCCCCCTCCCGTGTCCCCATGTCCCCCCTGACTGTCCCCATGTCCCCCGCCCCATCCCAGACCCCCCCCATGGAGCCGGGCCGCCCCGGCCGGCAGCGGGCCCCCGATTGCATCCGACGACAGAAGCGACGGGAGCTGGACGCCCGCCGCAGCAAGTGCCGCATCCGCATCGGGGGGCACCTGGAGCGCTGGTGCCGCCTCAAGGAGCAGCTTGGCTTCGCCCTGCACTCCCAGTTGGCCCAGTTCCTCCTCGACAGGTCAGTAGGGGGTGGGGGAGCGCTGTAAAACCCTTAAAAACCCCTTAAAAACCCTTGGGATGGGGAAAAGGAAGGTTGAAGCTCGCTCACTCTCCCTCTTCCCACCGCAGGTACAGCTCCCACGACTGCGTCTGGAGCCCAGGTAGGCGCCCCCCACCCCAAATTCTCAATTATTTTGGGTCCAAAAGAGGTTTATGGCGAAGAAAGAAGATTCCTGTTGCGTTGAGTGCTTGGGTGCTGGAGATGCTCACCCCGCCCCGAGCAGGAGGCGAATCGTTGGGGTTGTTGGCATCCCCAGCTCTTTTTTTTTTTGGGGGGGGAGCTATTTGAGGTTTTGGGGGATTCCTAAAAAAGGGGAGCTCTTAATATGGTGGAAACATCAGATCCTGCACGAGATGGTGGGGAAAGTGGAGGGAGAGCCTTGCGGACATCCCACCCGCCCCACGCTGGTTTTACGTCACGGAGAACAACCGAAAAACCGAAGTTTGGAGCCGGTTTTAACCGATTTGTCTGGTTTTTTGTGCTTTCACCAGGCGAGCTGGAGCCCAACCTTCTCCATGCCGATGCCCTGCAGCGCCTGGTCGTCCTGTCCCACGGTCACGGCCAAGAGTGCGGTTTCGTCCCCGACGTGAAGCCCCCGGCCCCAGGCAGCACGTCCCAGCTGGTGTGGGAGTGCGTGGCCGGGCACAGCTTCTCCTGGGGTGTCCCCGGGGCGGTGGGGGACTGTACCCCCACAACCAGCCACCATGGAGAGGAACAACGAGGGGACTCGGGGTGCAGCTCCTCGCCGGTCACCGGCCGCCGGCGCTCGCTCCGGCAAGCCGGGCTGGCCGCCGAGTCCGGCTCCGGGAAGGGCGAAGCCGAACTGGAGGGAGCGGCTCAGTCACCCGTCGGTGTTGGGGACCGGAGGGAAGAGCCGGGAGCTGGAAGCGATGATGGTGATGATGGCAACGCAGGTGAGCTCCTCTGTGTCCCCTTCACCATCCTCATTTCCCTGTTGACCTCTTGATTCCCCATCTTCAGCCCTTCTCCCAGTCCCAGAGGCACATCAACCACTTTCCCACTGGCATCGGATGTTCCCCCAACCCTGTTGCCTCCCTCTTGCTCCTGAGATGGCAGCACCATCATCTAAAACAAATCTCTGGGGCTTTGCTAGAAAATCAGAGAGAGGAGTCTCCCACCAGGCTTGTTCCTACCACAAGCCCGTACCTTCTCCATCCTGTCCTTCCCCTGGAAAAGCCGAGCTGGGAGACCCCAGGTTCATCACAGGCGTTGAGCAGAAGACCTCGCTGAGCCCACACAGATGCAGCTTTCAACAGTTTCCAAGAGCCACAGCTCTTGTTGTTTATCCAGACTGAAAATCGGGGAGAAAAATCATCTTTTTTCCCTGTAGTAGGTTCTTGAGAAGAGGTTGAGCTTCTTCCAGTAGAATATTTTGGAGTAACTTGGCCCTCATTTCTCCTGGTCGGTGGGATGGCACCACGCAGGACCTTTCCAACACCTGCAGGCTTCCCAACCCTGCTGCTGGATCCACTCCCCATCCTCCTCCTCCCTCCTCTGCCTCTCCCAACATCCCGGCTCGACCAGCCGCGCTTCAACTTACCACAACTCCTGTCATCTCCTTGCAGCTCCCCAAGTGCCGGTGGAGAAGGGGACCATGGCAAAAGATCACGGGAGGTGAGTGGTGGCATGCATGAGTCTTCTCTCAGTGTATAACTGGGCTCTCTGGAGCTGAAGGTCAAGTTTGGACCCTTCCATCTCATCCCTTGAGTTCTCCAACGGGCAGCCAATGTTTTAACGAAGACCTTCCATGATAAAACCCGTTGCGGCAGAGCTGACTTTGATCGTTGCGTTCCTGCAGCGCGCCCATCCCGGAGGAGAAAGCGGAGCAGGGGGCTGAGCCCCAAGAAGAAGAGGAGGAAGAGGAAGATGAGGACTTTGCTGAGGACGATGACCTCACCTACACCGATGATCTGCGCGATGAGAACTACCACCCATCTCTGGACAGGTGAGGATCGCTGGGAAGGAGCCCATGGACTGGGACCACACGAGAGCCAGTCCACAGGTTCCCAGTCACGCTGTCCCAGTCCAGACGGGTATCACACTGGGAGGGTTTCAGACCTCACATCTCTGCCACCCTCTTGTCAGCTGTAGCAAGGCAAAGGAGGAGATGGGAATAACGTCCTTATATCCTAAATAAGTTGTTTCTGAGCTCAAAAGGGCGCAGACTTTTGGGGAGGCACCTTCTTTCACTGTTTCTCTGCCTGAGTGAGGGTCTTTGCCATGTCCGACCACGTCCAACCAATGTCCGACCACGTCCTACCACACCCAACCCTCTAAACCATCTTGCCTATCCCGTGTCTGTCTTCTCCCCCAGTGACTCTGAGCCTCAGCGACGACAAAGCCAGACCAAAGCCCGGAAGAAACCCGTAAAGGAGGAGCAACCCCTGCATGAGCCGAGCCTGACCAGCTCCAGCCCATCGGAGGAGAAGGTTGGACGAGTCAGGTGAGTCGTGACGGCCGCGTCGATGTGGTGACGCTGGGGACGGGCATCGGGCTGCCTGTCTTGGAGCATCCATCTCTCCGTGGCCACTGAACCAGCGTTTTGGGGCTTGTTGGAGATGATGCTGCTTTCCGTGATGAGAAACCAGATGGAAACCGTCCAACCCAACAATAAATGATTCTCAAACCCTGAGCTCCGGGCAGGGTGAGAGCCGCGTGTCCCCAGGGGGGTTTAATCCGTCGTCCGCAGGGCAGCGCTGCGTTGCTTGGCCTCGTTGAGTGTTGGAGCTTGCAAAGGGGAGGGTCTGGCACGTCGATCTCGCTACGAGGGGGGCTTAACGAGTCTTCGTGTCGTCCACCGTGTCTCTCGTGGAGCCGGTCCTGGGTCGTTGGGGAGCAAGGACGTGCTGCTGGGGCAGGGGTTGCCCCCGGAGGGGGACGAAGACCCCTTAAACCACCACCGTGGTGGGCGTTGAAGCCTCTGAGCAGCCTGGAGGTTGCAGCAGCAAAAAATCCGTACGTCCCACCCCTCCACCCCCCGCATAAGCACAGACTGCGGTCTCCACCTATAGATATGGGGCTTCTCCAGCAGCCAGAGCAGCTCTATATGGCCCAGCTATATTGCCCAGCAGCTCAAGCCCATGGGGAGATGCGAGTAGCGACGGCACCTCGAGCGTTGGTCAAGGGACAGCTTGATAACGACCACGATTATTTAATATGCAAGCGCTCTTTGCCACCGCCTGTTTGAGGCTGAGGGTTAGGTTTTAATCTTTCCTTCCCAGCCCCGTGGGCTCCAGATTCACTTTCCTGTTCTAAATAAGCTCAAATCATCACTCAATTATTTGCTGCGTCTTCATGCAAGACTATTAAGTAGAGGTTGGTCTCGATGCTGAAACAAGAGGATGGTCCATGCGCTGCCTCTTGGGTCTGACGCACAAGGAGATGTCACCTTGCTGGATTTTCTTACGCTTTTAACACGACGAGGGCGTTAAAACCCCCTTTTTCGTTGGAGTTAGCCAGAGTGACCGCGTAACACCGCCTTGTAACGCATCTTGCCTTCGTGTTTCCTACGAAAGACGGGACCGGCAGCAAAACGCACGCCCCAAAACTCACCGCGTAAGTATCGTGCTGCTCCGTTAAGGCTTTTATTAATTTGCTTTTCACTTTGAAATGGTATCGCCGCTTCTTTTCGGTGCTAAACACCCTTCCCGTCTCCTTGCAGCTCTGAAACCGCCTCGCTGGAAGAGCGAACGTCCTCCTGGAGACCCAGCAAAGGAAAACAAAGGTAAATCTGGCGTTTGCTTTTCTCCTCTCCCTGCCCACCGCTGGTCCCGTAGCACCGGGGGACACCAGGCTCTTAAATTCGAGAGTGGAAAGGTTGGGGTTAGCTCTAGGGAGTCCTTGTTAAGGCCAAAAGGGAATTCCAAGAGGGATTTTTCACATCCCTCTGGCATTTTTTTGGGTCCTGCACGCTTTCCGTTCAAAATCCCGGTTCGGACCTCCAAGAGATGCACCTAAGGACCACTGGAGATTTGCAGAAGTGGCTGATGAAAGCGGCCGTTGACTTTCTTGGGCAACCAGTGCGATCTTGGAGCTTTTAGCCCCCTCTCCAAAGCCCTGCCTAAACTTTAAGTCGCTGCTGCCCTTTTTAAGGCTGAGCTTAGTTACAGAGATCATATTTACAAGCGTTTGATAACAGAGATCATATTTACAAGCGTTTGATTAATTTTTTTCCCCCTCTTTTGTTGCAGCAACCGGAAGAACGGAAATAAAAGACTATTTTATGAGCAAAAGCGAGCGCCTCCAGACTTCGGTGTGTTCATCCTCTTCTCGCTTCCCAAAGGTAATGCCATCGTGAGCTAAGAAAACCTTTTTAGGAGATTGTGGACAAAGATGCCCAGCCCCTATTTTTATTCCGTGCTGAGGATGTGGTTTGGCATCGTCGTCTATTAACGATCTCTTTATTTCTCCTCCCCACAAAAGGACGCCTGTTTTTTTTTTTTAACGTATCTTTCTTTAATTTCAGGATGTCAGCCCAAAATAGCTGCTGTTTCCACGGAGCTGCGGATAAATTATAGATCAAACGAGGCTGGCGTGAGGTTGACAGCAATCTTAGATGTCCTGGGACATATCCAAAACCATGTGAAAGATCTTTTGTAATGAGTAATAAAGAATATATTCCTATTTATAATGTCTGTGCATTTGTTAACATCGTTTCCTGCTCCGACGGGGAGAAATATTGGAGTGAATTCCCAAAATGGAAGAAATAAAAGAGAAATGGTCGCCCAGCGGATGGTTTTAGCGTAGGGTTTGCTTGGAAACCCATCAGCTGCGAGGTTGGAGGACCGCAGCTTCTCGGCTTTGTGCTTGGGGACGAAGAGAGGGGACAAAAACCTCACTCGAGACCCTTCTTTCCCACTGCAGCTGCAAGAGGCGAGCGCAGCCGTGCGACGAGGACGTGGCCCAGATCGGCCCGAAGAGGATCAGGTACCTGGGGGCGGTGGGGAAGGGGAAGCTGCCGCGCCGTTTCCCAGCCCCTCGGGAAAACGAGAAGGTGACGCTCAGCCCTTCCGTGGTGGGACACCCTTGGCGAGCAACGTTTGCTCCGACAGGAGCCTTCTGAAGGGCTTTATTTGCTTAAATTAAGCTTTTGACGGCTGGCTAAGATGGGTGAGGAGGACCTAGCGGGGTGCCAAATCCAAAAGCCACAGCTTTTTCGGCTCTCCTCCCTGCTCTTCCTCACCGACGATGGTTTTTCCACCCTCTCTCCTGCAGGAAGGCGGCAAAGCGCGAGATCCTCCTGTGCGACTTCGAAGGCTGCGGCAAGATCTTCTCCAACCGCCAGTACCTGAACGTGAGGGCTGGGGGCAACCGTTGCGCTTAAATCCATCTCTCATGGCCCGGGAGGTGCAGCCGAGCTGGGCGCGAGCGTCCCTCCCGCTCCCAGGCTCTTCTGGGGCCACCAGAAGAGTGACCCACCCGTTGGGTCGGGTTTTGCCTGTCCAAGCTCCGTTTTGGGTACCTTGGCTGTTGTCCTAGAGCTGGAATTGGGCAACCTGAATTGCCCGTGGCTTTCCGAAGCTGGATAACGTGGGACTTGTTGGCCCAGCAGCAGCTCGGAGTGGCTGAGGTCGTTTGAAGTCCCACCACGCGCTTCAGGGAGCGAAACGGGGGGGACGTTGCTGCTGGAAGATGCCCTTGGGTTTCCTCCAAGCGCAGCGTCTCAGCGCTGACCTCCTCCTCTTCTTACTCCCTCTTTTTCTCCCCAAAACGGCAGCACCACAAGAAGTACCAGCACGTCCACCAGAAGACCTTCACTTGCTCGGAGCCCAGCTGCGGCAAGTCCTTCAACTTCAAGAAGCACCTCAAGGAGCACGAGAAACTGCACAGCGGTGAGTTGGCCACCTCGGCACGCGTACCCTACACAGATATATACCTCCCTATACCTCCTTTCCTGCGCTGGTCCCACCTCTGCTGGGCTCCAGCTGACCGTACCCACGTCCTCACCATTCACATTCGCATCCCTGGTAGATGTTACAGCACCAAATGCTTTCCGCTCCCAAATCTACCGTCAATTTATCACCTCCGTGCTGGGAGAGCATCCTGCCTCCTAAAACACATCCTGAAAGCCCCCTGACTGCTCTTCCAGGCTGCATCAGCCCCTAATCCTTTTTTCTTCTGCCCCACAGACAAGCGGGACTACATCTGCGAGTTCTGCGCCCGTTCCTTTCGTACCAGCAGCAACTTGATCATCCACAGGCGCATCCACACAGGGGAGAAACCCCTGCAGTAAGTACCAGCCCCCCCAACGCGACCGCTGACTCCCCGGTTGGCATCAGGGTTTCTCCCTGTCGCTTTTCAACCCAAATTTAGCTTCTCGGTGCGTGGGTGGGAGAGCAAAGTTTCTCGCTGTGGGTAGCCGCAGGACTTGCTGTTATTTTTGTTTTGCCTAAAGGTTTCTGCCCCCCCCGCCCCGGGGCTGGCTGCGCTCTGATCCAGCAGCTTCAGGATCAGCTTCAGAGCGTGGGCTTGATTTGGAAAAGCTTAATGAGCTGGGACTTAACGAATTTACTTGCCTGGAGGGTGTGCTGAAGCCGCGCAGAGCTAAGGCAGCGGTGCAGGGCGGTGGCTTTGCTAAGCCCGTGTAAAATTACAGCATCAAGATGAGGCGGGGCCGGTTCTCCCTCGCGCTTAATCCCTTGTAATACCTTTTTTTTTTTTTTTTTTTAATTCTTTTACATTGAATCCCGTCCTGTTTTCTCCCAGGTGCGAGATCTGCGGCTTCACCTGCCGCCAGAAAGCCTCCCTGAACTGGCACATGAAGAAACACGACGCCGACTCCTTCTACCAGTTCTCCTGCGACATCTGCGGCAAGAAGTTCGAGAAGAAAGACAACGTCACTGCCCACAAAAGCAAAAGTCACCCCGAAGTGCCCGGCGGACCCCCCCAAGCCGAGGGGGGTCAGCGGCAGACGGTGCCATCCCCACCGCCCAACTTTAGCGCAGGGATGCGGGCAGGGCTGGAGCAGCCGGAGGCACCCGGAGCGTTGGCCGTGGAGCCCCTGGAGATGCCGGGGCTTGGGGACACCCTGGTGAGCGGTGGTGAAGCGGAGAAGACCCCACCTCTCAGCGCAGCCTCGGCTGAATATCGGGGGGATCCGGGTGCGCCCCGAGGCCGGGTGATAGACGGCGTTGGGTCGTAGCAGGACTCATCCTCCAGTTCTTGGCCGCAGGAGGGACCAGAGAGCAGGATGGGAGGACCGATGGGGCAAGGTGGAACGGTGCTGGACCCCGCGGCGCATGGCGGAACCGTGTCCAGGTGCCAAAAATACAAGGGACAGGCAAAGACCGGCGCTTCCCGGGGGAAATCCCAGCTTCTCCGCCAAATCCCGGGCTTTCCTCGAGCTCGCAGCAGCGTTGCCACAGGCAGAGAGCCTCTTGCCCGGCTCCCTCGCTGCGAGGGGGGGAGCGTGAGGTTGCCAAAGTCCTCAGCAGGATCCTCAATAAAGACTTATTTTGTGTAAAAGTGGGTTTCCCCGCTTGCGCCGGCCGCCTCGGCGCTCAGTTTCTATGAAAAATAGAGGTAGAAAAGTGAGATTTCCATGGGTGCAGCCTGCCTCAACACCCAGTCCAAAGGTTGTCTGTATTTAGCACGATAAAAAAAAGGACGATTTATGTCGGGAAGTCAATGGTAGGTGGAGGGGATCGAGGCTGTACCGGTTTTGGCCTCGGAAACGGGCATTATTTGATCCGGTGATGGTTTTCCAAGTTCTCTAAACCCCACTTGGCCTTTTATTGAGGCTTTTTGGAAAGGATTGTAATATTTACGCAGCCTTGAACGTCGCCAGCTCAACAGGGTTTAGCAGGGGAAAAAAAAACCAAACCACAACCCTGCAAGCGTAGGCTAGAAGATGATTTTGACACAGATAAAGGGGCTGCAGGGAGGACGGAGCTCGCCGGAGCGGCTGTGGGAATCGGGGACACAAAATGGGGCTGGCTGTAGGAATTGTAAGTCAGGCTGCGCCCTCAAATAGCACTTGGGGGGGGGGAAAAAAGCACATTTCGGGGGAGAAGATGGGTGTCAGAAGTGGGGTTTTTTTCCCACTGTGATTCAAATCCACAGCTTTTTGTTTCTGGCTGCAACAACCCAGCTGCCGAGGGGGATGAGTCGGAGCGCCCGCCCCGTAGCCACCGGCTATCGGCTTAGATAAACTGATTACGAAGGAATTGACCCAAAAAACAGGGGTGTGAGGGCCCTGTGAGAGCTCCCAGACCAGGGATAAATAGCAGGGTCAGTGATGGTGCAGAGATGCTCCGCGATATCCTGTCTCGGGGGCATCTGCTTTCCTGCTGCTCGGTATTTTCCTTCTCGGAGCAGAAATTGGGGGGATTTCCTGGGCTGGGGAGGGGGAAACAGGCACCTCAATTTCCCCCCGACACAGGGCAGCGGCACCCCCCATCCACCCGCTCCTTCCCCGTGCGGACGTGGTTGATGCTTGCGTGCAGACGGGCTCCGTCCCCTCACAGAGGGGCTTCTGCCCACCCCCAAAAAGGGATATTTTTTCCACCCCAAAAAAGGATATTTTTTCCACCCCAAAAAAGGATATTTTTTCCACCCCAAAAAAGGATATTTTTTCCACCCCAAAAAAGGATATTTTTTCCACCCCAAAAAAGGATATTTTTTCCACCCCAAAAACGGATATTTTTTCCACCCCAAAAACGGATATTTTTTCCACCCCAAAAACGGATATTTTTTCCACCCCAAAAAAGGGCTTGATGCTGCCAGGTGCTGGGCACTGGCAGGGCCATGGGGAGCAATGAGGACCCCCCCATTTCACCATGCAAGCCCCTAACATTGCTCCCCCAAAACCAGGGTCCTTCTCTCCCCTTTTCTGCCCCTCCCAGGGTTTATTTTAAAGGCTTTACATGTTGTTTTATTCCTTTCCCTTTTCTAGCAGCTCTCAAAGAAAACGGAGCTATTGCCTCAACGCTTTCTGACTAAAGAGTTAAAATATATATATATGCAAGGAAAGGGTGCGGAGGATCTTAAAGCCTCTTCTTTGGGCATTTAAAGAAGTCAATTTAAATTGAAAATTTCATTTAAAATTATAGGTAGCCAGAGGCTCTGAGCCAGGGCCATTTTGGGGGGCTCAAAGTTTGGGGTGTTTCTTGGCTGGTGGGGTTGGGGGGGGGGGTATTGCTCAGCCCTCCTCAGCTGCACCCCTCGCTGGATGAACCCATCCCACCCCTGGATCCTCCGCAGAGACCCCAAAACTCTGCCGAGCCCCCCCGAGCGGGTTGGGGACAAGGAGAGGTGTCCCCAGCTCTGGTCACCTCGGAGAGGGTGGCTCAGCAGCAGCAGCATCGCTGCGGGACCAAGCCTGTCTCTGGAGAGCGGCTTTTCCTTCCGCAGCCGGCACAGACAAACATCAGATTGTTGGGTTTTTTTCTTTTTTTAGGGTTTTTGGGGTTTTTTTTGTTGTTTTTTTGTTGTTTTTTTTTTTTTTTGCACAGCAACTTTTATTTCCCCACTAAACAGAGTGACAGGGCAAAGAGACATAACAGCATCGCGGGATCACACGAGGGCGGGCAGGGGTTTATAAGCACGCGCGAGATCACACCTAAAACAAGGCTTCCCCCTCCTTCCCCACGACACGGCCTGGCTTTCCATCGGGAGCTACCCACATCCACAAAGCCAATCCCCCCCCAAAAAAATCTGCGCGCCCGAGAGACTCCAGGTTTGCGGCACGTCCACGGCTCTCCCTACAGCTACGCCCCTGCCAGCTTTTGGCTTGACCCAAAAGCATCCATCTCCCCTTCACCCCCCTCCCACTGCCTCCATCCCCGGGGCTGCGGCTCCCAGCGCTCGGCTCTCCTCCGACCCTACGGACGCTCAGCGTTAACGGGGTGGGGGGAAAGCGGTGAGGGAGATGGCGGGGGTTTTGCTCTCTTAGCGCTAGCGGCAGCGAGAAGACGGGCTCGGCCCTTTCCCCAAGGAGGAAAGGAAAGCGAGGATGGGGTGGGGAAAGCTAAAAGGTGACCTGCAGAGCAACAGTGTCAGAAATCAAGGGGTTGGGTACGGTACCTCTCCTCCTCGCGCAGGTTTTCTAGCCTTCGAGAGCTTCCCGGGGTGCACAAAAGCAGGCGGTTTTGGCTACGGATCAATGCAGGATGCGATAAATCCCTAAGGTAGCTTTTCTCCCTGGTTACATCCCTGTTTACATGGGGCAGCCAACTTCAAATAAAACAAAACAAATATATGGGGTTGCTTATACAGCAGGCGAGAGGGGGGGGAATAACCCCACGTAGAGGCTATTTAAGCAGCCACCCTCAACGGCTGATGCCCCAGAGGAAGGTTTTCAGGGTAAAAAGAGACCCAAAACTTTTAAATGCAACAAGAAAAAGTTAACCCCAAAGCTGAACAAGGGACAATCGTGAGTTTCGGGGTCCTTTGTCTGAAAGCAAGGGGAAAAAAGGGGACAGGAACGGGCACTACTTGCAGGTCACCTTGGGGAGAGTTAAAGAAACTGGACGGGTCAATTGCAAAGGGAGAGCGAGGAGCCCACATAGAAGAGCCAGAAGAAAGGAAAGATTTTTTCGGTAAAAGCGGCCGTGAAGGTGAAGATGGGAGCCATGTTATCGGCGTTGTAAAACGCCACCCACCCGCCTTCGTAGTCCAGGTACACCCCGATCTTCCTGGGCCTCTCGCACAGGGACAGGGGCGTCTCCGGGGAAGTGAATGCCTGATACTGATCCCAATTCTTCCCCTTCCAGTTCAACCCCACCGCCCAGATCCCCTCCTCCGGAGCAAAGTCGATTTTCTCCTTCCTCCGCACCGACTCGCGGGCCGCCCCCAGGACCCAGCTCTCTCCATCTCCCACCTCCACCTCCCAGTAATGCCTCCCAGCTATGAAACCCTCCGCCGCCAGCACGCAGAAGGAGTAATCGAATCTCTTGGGGTTCGCCGGCAGCTCCTGGGGAGCACTCCTGAGGCGCACGCTCCTCTTGTCTTCCGACAGCACCAGGTAGGGGTTGGCAGTGTCCGGATCCAGAGAGAGATCACCTGGGAGGAGGGAAACGTGGACGTGAGCGTCTGCAAGCGAAGGACCCTTCTCCCACCCTCGTCGGAGCCACCCTCCAAGGGGATTCGTTGTCTCTGCCCCAAACGAGGACGACACCAGGCAAGTCACCTCCAAAAGGTTTAAGCACGTAAAGAGCCGCAGGGGAACAAAGACCAGGCTCCGCTTTCTAATTAAAGCGGAGAAACAGCCAGATCTCTGCTGCACACCCAGCAGCCTGCCCCATCCGAGACACCTCCTTCCTCTGGAATAGAAATTTCTAGGCAGAAACACCATTTTTTTTTTTTTTTTAAGTCACTGCCAAGTGCCAGAGAGGAATGAGCACAAATATCCTCGTGTTTAAGGGCTGCTCTTGTCCTCGGGGGACTGTCAGGAACTAGGGCTGCACAGCCTGAAATCGACTGTGAGAGGGGAGCATCGGAGGCTGCTGAAAGCAAGACGGGTCTATCCTGCGCCCCGCCAAGGAGGCAGAGCCCAGCCACGGCCCTGAACTACCAGCAGCGAACGCAAAGGTTGCAAAGTCCATCTCGGAGCTAAATCAACACCCACCAGCGGGGCCAAAGGTCTCCTCGCGCCGGGGAGAGCGGATCAGCTTCTGGAGAGTCCTCTTAACCCCACAGTTTCCTAACAAATCCGCCTTCTGTGGACTCTCCCGGCAGCTGGATCATTTTTTTTCCCCCCCTTCCCTTGGCAGCACCAGCAATAATTTTCTCCTCTCCTGACCTCAAGGCTAGCTTGAAGGTCTTATCGCCGAGCTACCCCCCCAGGAAAGCTGAAACTCCCAAATTAAGCCTTGTAAAAATGAAGGTCAGACTCCCAAAACCAAACTGTGCTCACCTGTGTCGTTCTCCAGCTCGAACCGGAGGTTCTCTGGGGGAAGAAAAGAAAGAAATTTAGATCCTTTCATGCACGGGGAGTCCCTGGGGACTGCAACCTCCTCCCCGCCTTATGGCCAGCCACCAGCCATGGGAACAACCGCATACGGCCACGTCAGACTTCCACGGAAATCCAAGGGAAATGTGCTGCTTTTCAAGCAAGCAGGGCTTTTTATTTTTGATGAGCAGATGCTCAAACAATAAAGAGTTCTCCCAACAAGCCCAAGGGAGAAACAAGAGCAGAGCTCAAACCAAATCAGCTTTTAAGTTGAATTTCATCTTTTAAGTCGAATTTCATCTTTTAAATTGAATTAAACGTAGGGGTTAGGAGGCACCAATTTTTAAAGAAAACCTTTTTCAGCACTCACCCTTGAACTCCAGCAAGACCTCTTTCAGCACTGCACTCTTCTGGGAAAAGCTCTTGAGTTTCTTCTCCAGCTCCGTGAAGCCAGCCTCCGGCTTGCAAAACATCCAGCTCTCAAAGCTGGGGAGGAGAAATAAATATTAGGTTCCTTCCGGAAAAAAATAAAATCTCCAAACTAGAAGCAGGAAAGAAACCTGCCCTGGTACTGAAGAGGTTTGGTGTTGGATTATTCTCCCTCTCTCAGCGCTTGTGAGGCCACACCTGAGGACTGGGTCCAGTTTTGGGGCTACGAGGTGCACAGGAGACCACCGAGATAAAGAGGTGTGGGGGGGGGATCTCCACGCCTTGGCTGGGGCTCAGACCTGAGCAGCCTGATCCAGCTTTTGATACTGGTCCTGATGGTGTGGGTTTGGTCCCTCACCAACCGAGTTACCCCGCGGTTTCCTCTGGAAGGACGCCGAAACCCTGCCGCAACCCACCTGCCGCAAACCCCCTTCGCGAAGGTTTGGGTTTGCCTCAAAGGTAACACCCGGGTGTGGGCGAGAACCACAAGGCGGGTGGGGGGGGGAAGCTGGACGGGGCGTACGCCCTCGCGACACCGGCTCTGCCTCCGGCGCGAGCCTCCCAGTTAACCCAGCAAGGGCTCAGGTTCACTCACCTGCTTCCAGCCGGGGCAACACCCTGGAGAGAGAGTAAAAAAAAAAAAAAACAAAAAAAAAATCAAGAAGCTAATCAGTACAAGTCTCTCTTCTACCTCACAGCCTCCGAAATCCTCCCCAAGACTGGCCCCACGGCTGCTTTGCTGAGGGGATCAGCTCTCAGCAGCTGTTTCCAAAGCAGAGCGCAGTTGGACTCAGGGAGATGGCAGAATTAGTTTATAATTATGGGTTTTTTTCTTCCCCTTTTTCTTTTTTAGCGTGGGTGAGGGGAAAAAAAAAACCCCACGCTTCTTTTTTAAAGACATTAAGAAAAATCATGATTGCCATCAAGCTACCAAAACCACGAGGATTCAGGGCTCACAGCGACGATGGGAATGACACAAACCAAGGTCTGTTTGGGTATTTCTTAGTTCTTGGTATCAGAAGGAGCCCAAGCAGCTTCACTACTACAAGGGCCAATTTTACCCCCTCAAAAGCTGCGCTAAAACTTGGGTTCCCACCTGAAAAAGCAGTCCGGCAGCAAGTCAAAACTCCTGACTCATAGATGGAGAGTTAATGGACCTGAGCTGCCCCCCAGCAGCACGTCAGCACCCTGCGGTCCCCGTAAATGGATTTTTATCCCCAGGGATCCCAATCTCAAGCTCTCCCAGGTTTTACACCCTGCTATACCATAACCTCCGGGCTGGGAGGACCCATCCCAGGAGTCTCACCTGCCCAGACTGGTTTCCTGGGCCATTCTCTCCTCCCTGCTCGCTCAGCAGCTTATCGAGCTGGGCAATTTCCTCGGAGAGCCGGGAGACGCTCTCATCTCTCCTCTTGACAATGTCTCTGTCTAGCTCCTCCAGACGGGACAGCAGGAGCTGCTCCTTCTCCTCCAGGAAGCCCCGGAGCTCCTTGCACTCAGCCACAATCTTCTGCCTCTCCACTTCTGTCTGCTTCTGCAAAACCCAGAGGGGAAACGCAGGTGAGACCGACATCCCCGCGGCCGGGGGGGGTTTTGGGGAAACCAGGCACTCACCAGCAGGTCTTCGCTCTGCCTCTCCCTCTCAGCCTTGGCTTCTTCACGCCCTTTCCTCAGGGAGCTCAAATGCTCCTGTGGCACCTCCTGGAAGGAGAAAGAGGAGATCTGTTGGGAATCCTTCCTATTTGGGATCAGGAATACGGAGGAAAGGAATGGTGGGGGATTCCCTCCAATTTCATCAACTGTGTTTATCTTTTTAAGCTGGAGAACACCATGAACCCAAAAAGAGGTGAGGCCATCACTGCACCGTGTCCTCCCCTGCCCTGTTATCCTCAACCCTTAGTTTCAGGCATGCCAAGAAAGCCAGAAACTTTCCCCAACCAGCCCAAAAACTGTCCCTTAAAACAGCCTGAGCAGTTTGGAGTCAGGTGCAGGCGGAGGAATAAAGGGCAGCAAGGTAAAACAAAAAAAATTAGAGCCAATTTTTAGCTCCCTATAAGAGCGCAGCTGCAAACGCAAACCACCAAGTCCCACCCACGTGAAAACCCCTTCCGCCTCGGCACCTCTCGGCATCGGCTTTCACATCCCAGCCCCACCGCGAGCCGGGGAGACCAGCCGAGGCACCCCGACATCTGCCTGCACCCCATCGAGATGGAGAGGCCGGCCGCCTCCGGGCTGCTCGTTAAGTTTATTAACAGCTTATTACTGGAAACCGTCACGCCCGCCCTCGTTTAAGTCATTTGACCTCCGAAGGAGAGGCTCCTAGCAACACCAAACAAAAAGCAGCAGGGCTTTTGGGAGCAAGCAACGACAGATCTTTTATAAATAAAACGTAAAGCTACAGAGGTTTTGCTGTTGTTAACCGGCTGTGCAAACCGGTGCTTGCTACCGCACGCCTCATCATAATGCAGAATTTAAGCGGGAGATAAAAGCCAAGATCGGAAAAAAGGGGGCACAGGTTGCAAGCAGCCCCCAAGGGGCAACAACCGGTTGTTAAAAATGCATAAAAGCAAATTAACGAGGGAAAAAAACCCCAAGAGAGCAACAGCCTGAGCAGCGTTCAACGGCAGACCTGCCTAAAGAGGCCGCAGTCCTAAAAAAGGACAAGATCCCAAATTTGGGGGGGGGGGGTGATGCCAACTCGAGCTCCAGCTTCCCACCGAGAGCAACCACAGCCACCGAAGACGGCAAGGATGGCGCAACCGGGGACCCGCAGCAATTTCAGTACAAAATTCAGTATAAAAGCCTTCGGTGCCACCTGCCTCGACACCGATAATTGCAAGAATTAATATGCAGTGGTTAGCGATCACGCAATCCCCTTCCCCGATCCATCGCGCTCGCCCCGGCTGCGCCGGTGCCACCCTCCTCCTCCTCCTCCAGCCGCCGCTGCGCAGTAAACATCCGCTCCCCGTCCGGCATCTTGGTTTTCCTCCACCCCGCCGGAGAAACGAGGCCTGGCTGCTCGGGGTCAGGCTGCCACACTCACACGCCTCTTAATTATTAATTAATGATTATTTCCACACATTGCAACGTGCGGGTCTCCCCTTCATTGCCACAGTGGAGATCGAATGCTGCCGGAGGCCGGGCTCCGTATTCGCTCTGCGTCACGTTGCTCAATTGCCCTGTGCTGGCTTTTTTTTTTTGAGGGGGGTGGAAAAAGTCACTCCTGGGGGATTCCTGCTCCACTTTAGTCCCAGATTGTGCTCGGTGCTAAAAAAATAAGCTTCCCCCCACCCCCCCACCCCCCGCAGGAGCCAGGCTCTGTGCTCACTCCAGGGCATTTCTGCCCAGGGAAGTGGAAGCTGAGGATTTTGGGGTGTTTGATGGTGTTTTGCACACTCACACCCGCACAAAGGTGACCCCAGGGATTCACATACCAGCTCAGTGTTATTTCACACAGGAAACCAAACTGGCAGACGCCCCCCCCCCAGTATCTTCCCAGTTAAACCCAGTTCTATTTTGCACCGGGGACATTCCCCGGTCCTGCATAGGGTCAGCCCCCACCTCAGGGTGTCCCCGTTTGGGAGAGTCCCTATTGCACCCCGCATCCTGCCCCACTGTATGGAGGAGCACCCACCTTGGAAGGGGGTCCCCAGAGAGGCCCCATTCTGCACCCCACACCCTGGGGGGGCCCACTATCCTCACTGCACCTCAGGCACATCTGAATGGGGGATACACATCAGGGGGGTGTTCCCTATCGCACCTTACACCCTGGGAGCAGTGGGTCTCCAGTGGGTACAAAGGAGAGGGGGGGTCCCTACTGCACCCAAGATGCATTGCCTCCCGTGGGGAGGGGGTTCCCCGGTGCACTCCCACCCCGTGGGGTGTCCTTATTGCACCCCCAGTTCGAGATAGAGGGTGTCCCTGGTGCTCTCCCTTTGCAGAAAGGGTCCTCCATCCTTGGGGGTGGTCTCCTGCACCCGAGAAGGGTTCCCCAGGGGGTGTCTTCATTGTACCCCATCATCCCGGGGGAGCTCCCCAGCACTCTCCCTCCCGAGGGCGGGGGGGGGGAGCTACCGCACCTGACGTGGGCTCCGGGTGCATTGCCGCCCCCGGGAGGGGGGCTGCCTACTGCATCCTCCCCCCAAATAGGGGGGTCCTTAGCGCACCCAGCTCCCTGCCGCCCCTGGGGTTTCCCTACCGCCGCGCACTCCCCTCCGCCACTGACCTCTGCGGCGTGGGCCGCCTCCTCGGCGGGCAGCACGGTGTGGGTGCGGTGCTCCCGGGAAAGGTGGCAGACGACGCAGACGGCGCGGCGATCCTGCACGCAATAGAGCCGCAACGGTTCGCCGTGGCGGGGGCAGCGCGGCGGCCCCGGCGGGCCAGGCGGAGCAGCAGCGGGCAGAGGCGGGGCGGGGGCGGGAGGCCCCGGCGGCGGTTCAGCGGGACCCGGCGGCAGCCCCAGCTGACGGACGATGTGGACGATGTTACCGAGAGAACGGTTAGGGCGGAAAAGCCGTTGCGGTACCGGCTCCCGGCACTGCGGGCAGCAAAGCCGCCGCGCCGAGTCCTCCCAGCACTGGGTCACGCAGGCGCGGCAGAAGTTATGACCGCACTCGGCCACCAGCACCGGGTCGTTGAAGTACTCCAGGCACACCGGGCACGTCAGCTCGTCCTGCAGGCTGCGGGCCGCGCTGCAGGGAGCGGGCGGTACGGCGGGGGGAGCGGGCGGCGCCTCCATCCCGGCTCCCCGGCTGCGCTGGGCTCCGCGCTCCGCTCCGCGCCGCTCCGCCGCCCGTCTGCCGGGCGGGAGGGGCGGGGCCGCGCCTGCGCGGTGCGAAGGGGGCGTGGCCGCGCCTGCGCGGAGAGGGAGAGGGCGAGAGGACGCCTGCGTCTTTCCCCGCGGGGGGGGGCGGGCTGCGCATGCGCGGCCAGGCGGGGGCGGGGCCCGCAGGCCTTGGGTGGGGGGGGGGCCATAGGGAATGTGTGGGGGGTCCCTATAGGGTGCTGGAGGAGCCTGAATGTCTGGGTCCCTATAGGATGTTGGGGAGGGTGGATGCATAGGTGCCTATAGGGTGCTGGGAGGGGTGTGTGTCCTTATAGGGTGCTGGGGGAGCCCGGATGTCTGGGTGCTTATAGGATGTTGGGGGGAGTGGATGCATAGGTGCCTATAGGATGCAGGGGGGGGTTCCTTATAGATTGTTGGGGTGGAGGAAGAGGGCGTCTCCGTCCTTATAGGGTGCTAGGGGGGAGGTCTGCATCCCTATAGGTTGCTGGGAGGGGGGGAGTCTGGATGTCCGAGTCCTTATAGGATGTTGGGGGGAGTGGATGCATAGGTGCCTATAGGGTGCTGGGGGTGCAGCCGGGTATGGTGCCGCGCCGGACGCCTGGGTTCCCCCACCTGCCTTGGAAAAGAGGGGGGGGATCAGGGCCAGGGACCCCCCCTTACCAGAGACACCCCCCCCGGTATTGGGGTATCGGCCCCACGGAGCAACCCCGTGGGGCATCGCCTCTCCCCGAGGTGCCCCGTGGCGGGCAGCAGCCCCACGGAGCATCCGAACATCCATAGAGCTCCATAATCCCCAGACTTCCCTGAAAATAAACTTTAAATACAGATTAATTCATCCACATCTCCCCAGCCTGTCTCTATTAAACAGATACTATTAAATCACTTATTAATAATCGCTAAAAACGGTCGTCTTAAGGTCTCAAGTTTTGACAACAAAGCGTCTTCCTTAGGCTGAACGTCCTATTTTAATTTTTCTTAATTATTCTTCTAACAGTCGGGGCTGTCCCCCTACCCTGCTGAAACATCCTCCCATTTTTTATACTTTTCCCCTTGGTTTTCACCACCAGGCTGGAGCGAAGGGGCGCCCCTAAATCAGGTTAATTCACCTAAATCAGGTTAATTCACCCCAACGCCAGGTTGGGGTGCCAAAGGCACCAGGGTGCGGGGGAGCATCCCAGGGGGTGGGGGTGGGTGCTCAAAACCCACCCCAACAACCCCTGTGGCGTTTAATCAGTTTAAATCGCAGCTTCACTATCGTAATTAAGCCTTAATGGCGCTATCAGCCAGCGGGTGGTTTGCCTGCCTTTGCTTTTTATCATTTTTAAACCTTTTTTTTTTTAACAAAAGGAGATGCGGGTTTGGAGCTGCCCTGGGTTGCAGCAAACCCTCAAGGCTGCCCGTTTTGCCTCAAAAATTAGTACTTTTTGTGGAAAAGGGCACATTGTTGCCCCAGGCCCGCTCACCCGTCACCCAGCAGCCAGGTTTCTAGCGTAAAGGATTAAATATTGAGAAAAAGAAGTTGGTGGAGCTTCCTGTGGACCTTTTTTTCTTTCAGAAATCCATTTTTAGGGGTGGCGGTCACCGAACTGGGGGTTTCTGGCGTGAGGGTGGGAGAGAGGATTTTTTTGGGGTGGTTTTTGCAGCATCGGCCTCTCTGCTGCGTCAGCCTCTCCACCATGTCACCACGAGTGTCACAGATCAGCTCGAGAAACCTGAATTCAGGGACAAATAACCCCAAACCTCCCTCCACCCACGCAATAGCCCTTCCCCAGATTTACAATCCTCACCAGGATGTCCCTCTTGCTGCAGAAGAAGTGTGAGGCAGATGGAGGACACAACGCCACGATTTCTCTGTTTTCCTTTAAATTTTCCTAACTGTCTCTGGTGAAATTTGCTTTGGGGAGGAAATATTTGCGGGAGACATTACTATTGGGTTGCGGAGGGCAGCAATTGGGGGGAAAAACCGTTAATTCAGGGCCTGCGGGTCGGGATTGCCTCAGAGGGGAGGCGCCCACTTCCAAAATGGCGGCCCGCGCCAGCTTCCAAAATGGCGGCCACTGCCCTCTTCTAAAATGGCAGCCTCGCCCTCAGGCAGGGCGAGAAGGACGATGGCTGCGGTCTCCTCCTCAGTGTGGGGCTGTTGGGGCAAGCGGGGCGAGATGGCCGCGGCCTTCCCCGTGCTGCCTGGAGGACCCCGCTTAAGATGGCCCCTGGGGGATGAAGCCATGGGGTCCATCTTGGGTGAGGGCAGCCAGCCGGCGTTGCCACGGCAACAGGCCCTCTTAGGGGGCAAAGCCCCCCAAAAGGGCCGCTGTGGCCCAGGGAGGGACGGGGCCATTTTTGAGGCATCTCTGAGCCCCAAACCCCTCCTGGGGCTCTTAAACCCGTTTGGGCCATGCTCCTTGCTGGGTCGACATCCCCAACACGCAGGCAGCCACCCCTGTTGACAGAAAAACCCCCTTTTACCCCCAAAACCAGACCCTTTCTCTGCTGTGAAGAATCAGGACTGATGCCGCAATGGGAGGATTTGTGCGGCCCGGGAGCCCGGTCCCCTCAGTCCAGCCTTGCTAAAACATCCCCCAATACTCCTCCCCAGCTCCAAATTTAGGATTTTTGGCCCTAAAGTGGTCTCTAATGGGTTTATCGCCAATAAATTTATGGGGTTGCGCTTCCGGCCAGCAGCAAGGAGCTCCACCTCCACAGCCCTCCGTGAGGAAAATGTCTCCCGGGGGCATGTCCCCATCCCCACAGAGGGGCAAAACCATCCTTTTTTCCACATTCCGAGGAAAAAACACCTCACCAGGACACCGGTGAGCATTTTTCACTTTGCAAGGTGTATTTTTTTTTAATTTCCGCCCAGAGACACCGTCGCTATTGCCGCCAGAGGGCCCTGGCAATTGTGCAGAGCTCTTTTCTCCCTCTCTTTTTTTTTTTTCCCTTCTGTTTTTTTTTTTTTTTAATTCCTTCCTTCCTTCCTTCCCCTTTTTTTTTTTTTTTTTTTTTAACTCTTATTGCTCGGGATATCAGAGGGACCAGGCTTCCCCGGTCACGCCGCGGCCGCCGCACTGTGCTGTCCCGTTCCCCGTGGCCTTCGCATCCTTGGGGGGGGACACACAGACACAGCCCCTCGTTGCCCCCCTACCCCATTTTTTGGGGGGGAAAAGGGGCTTTCTGGGGGGAAAAAGTGGTGGTGGGGGGCATCTCCGGGCTTTGCCGACAGCACCTCCCGAGCCGGAGACTGCAGGTAACGGGGAGGTTCGGTCTTTGGATGCGGAGAGGGAGCGGAAAATGGCTCCTTTTTTTTTTATCCCTTTTCTTTCCCCCTCCATCCTTCCCCTCCTCTCTCCTCCCGTCCCCTCCGGCTCTCCTCCCCAGGGTGCCCACACACACAGCAGCTTAAACTCAGTGCCCGGATGCTCTCCATCCCCGGGGAGGGGGGGGAATAATAAAAAAAAAAAAAACAAAAAAACCTCACCAAAAACCCAGCCCCGTTGTCTTTCTGCAGGCGTCCGTCCTTCCCCCCCTTGCTTCATTCGGGCTGGTGGGTTTCATTTTTGGATGGGGGGCCGGGAGCGGAGGTGTCTGCGAGGGTGTGCGGTATTGACCCCTTTATTTTTATTTTTTTAGCAGGATGGCAAACTACCGGGGAATAAACGAAGCAGGCTGAGATGCTGGTGGGGGCTTCAAAAAAAAAAAAAAAAAGGCAAAAATTGCAGGAGGGATCTGCGGTCCGTGCTTGAAATCGCCCTTTTATTCCTGGCATCAGTAAGTCGGCGACAACCTTCTGCAAATCCACCTTTTCCCAACCCACCTCCTCTGTCCTCCACAGCTGTAACAGCTCTGCTGCTAGGGGAAAAAAAAAAAATCAACCCACGCATTGGGATCCTAATACGCCCGCTGCTCACAGAGGAGGATGAGGAAAGGGTCAGAGGAGTGGTGGTAATTTGCTTTTTAAATGATTTTTGCAAAGGAGAGCACCAAACCCTCTTCCTACAGCTGGGAAAACTCATGTTTTCCCCTGAGCGCAGGCTCTGAGCACTGGAGATGTGCGTAGAGAAATAACTGGGTGACTTATCCTCTTTGAGAAGGAGGAGTGATTGCTATGGGGTTTTTTTGTGGGGGAGGTTGGAAAATCTGGGACAGGAGTCTCTGGGAAGGTGAAGGATCCTGTAGACGAGCACGCAGGGTTTGGTGCAGTAGGAATTCGCTGTTAGATAAAATCTGGGTGAAAATGAATTTCAGGGTAAGGATCTCTCAGCAGAGTGTTGTCTGCAGGTTACAGAAACATGTTCTTCATGGGCTGGGTTTTACCTCTTTTTTCATTTTTTTTAAGGAATCCTGATGTCTGCGTTTCTGTTTTCCCCTTCTGCTTCCTTTAACTTTTGGGAAAAAAGTTAACTTTTGGGGGGAAAAAAAAAATTGTTTAGCCAAATTTGATACAGGCAGAGGGTATAAAGTTCCTGCAGGATTTGGGAAAACACGTGGTGGGGTAAAGGATGGAAGTTTTTATTAGCCGCCTGTCCCCGCGCCTTACCCCCGTATTGTGATTCAGCTTAGCCTTTCTATTAGCTTATTAGAGAATGATAATCTATTAGCTTATTAGAGAATCCACAGGTTAATAAAACAAAGGGTTTTGCATGAGAGTCCCACCGACGGCTGCAAATCCGTAGGATGATGGCTGGCGATGGGTTGCACGCTGGGCTTTGCTTACGGGGGGTTACCTCCTTCTTTCAGGGGGCCTGGTGGCACCAGCCATGGAGCCGTACGTGCTGCTGGATCCGCGACAGAGAGCACTGTATCGCGACGTGATGCAGGAGAGCTACGAGACGCTGATGGCCCTGGGTGAGGAGCCTACCCCTCCTGCAGCAGAAAATTTGGGGTGGACGGAGGATCCGGCTTGCTGGATCCTCACGTCTTCGTGCCAGGGGTGCTGGGGTCGGGGGGCTGCTGGGGAGGACAGACCCTCCTGACCCATGTTGCTCATCCCCCCTCTCTTTTACAGAATTCCCCGTTTCCAAGCCCGATCTGCTGTCCCGCCTGGACCACGGGGATGAACCTACAGCCCTGGATCTCCACGTGCCCAGGGACACCCCGGCCGCAGGTGAGCCTCCGATCGTGCCCTGTCCATGTCGGTGGCAGAGAGGAGCGATGGGGATCGGAGGTGCCTCTGCTAGAGGTGCTTACCTGGAAGAGCGTGTGAAATAAAAAAGGAGGAGGAATCCCTCCTTGCTTTCCTTTTCCTACCACCTTCCCATCTTCCCAGCCCCGGGAGAGACGATGTTTCCTGCCCGGCTTGTGTCTGTCTCTCTTTGTGCCCCACAGAGGATGGAGCAGGAGCGGAGCAGGAACCCCCTCGAGAAGAAGCTGCTGAGAAAGAGCCCGAAGTGGTGAAACCTGCGGGCGAGGAGCATCCTTCGAGCCCTGCCGAGGCCGGGGCGAAGGCGGGCAGGAGCGGCGGACCGGGAGAGACGGCCACGCGCCCGGGCGAGAGCCAACCCAGCAACACGTGCGGCGAGTGCGGGAAGAGCTTCAGCCACAAGTCAGCCCTGGTGAAGCACCAGAAGATCCACACCGGCGACCGCCCGCACGAATGCCCCGACTGCGGCAAGTGCTTCATCCAACGCTCGGACCTCACCATCCACCAGCGGGTCCATACGGGCGAGCGGCCCTACGCCTGCCCCGACTGCGGACGCCGCTTCAGCGTCAGCTCCTCCTTGCTCACCCACCAGCGCACCCACGCGCCCGGCGGGGAGAAACCCAACCGCTGCCCCCAGTGCGGCCGCAGCTTCGCCGATCCGGGGGCTCTTGACCGGCACCAGAAGAGCCACCTGGGTGGGAAACCCTACGAGTGTGGGGTGTGCGGCAAAGCCTTCGCCTGGAGCTCCCACCTCGAGCGGCATCGGCGCATCCACACCGGCGAGAAGCCCTTCCAGTGCGCCGAATGCGGGCGAGCCTTCGCCTGGAGCTCCCACCTCGACCGCCACATGCGCACCCACGCTGCCGCCGCCGCCTCCGAGGATGAGGAGGACGGGGAGGTGGAGGAAGAGCCCCCGCCACCCCCCCAGAAATGCGCTGACTGCGGCAAGCGCCTCAACCACCAGACGGACCCTCAGCGCTTCAAGCACAAGGGCACCCAGACGCTGCCGGCCGGTGCCGAACCCGCTGGCAGCCCCCCGCGGCCCTACCGCTGCGAGCAGTGCGGCAAATGCTTCGGCCAGAGCTCCAACCTCCTCAAACACCAACGTGTCCACACCGGCGAGCGGCCGTACCCCTGCCCGGATTGCAAACGCTGCTTCCGTTGGGGCTCAGCCCTGGCCAAGCACCGGCGCACCCACAGCCGGCAGCAGCAAGCCGGCGACGCCGCCAAAACCGTGCCGGCAGCCACCGAGGAAGCCGGCACCGGAGGAAGCGGCAAACCCTATCCATGCGGGGCGTGCGGGAAGAGTTTCGGCTGGGTCTCGCACCTGGAACGCCATCGCCGCATCCACACCGGGGAGAAGCCCTTCCGCTGCGGAGAGTGCGGGCGGGCGTTCGCCGTCAGCTCCCACCTGGAACGGCACCGCCGGGTACACACCGGCGAGCGGCCCTACCGCTGCGGCGAGTGCGGGAAGAGCTTCGCCGTCAGCTCCACCTTGCTGGCTCATCGCCGCACTCACGCCGCCCAGCCAGGCCGGCCCCACGCCTGCCCCGAGTGCGGCAAGGGTTTTAGCACGCCGGCCAGCTTGGAGCGGCACCGGCGGCTTCACCGGGGCGAGAAACCCTACCAGTGCGGCATCTGCGGCAAAGGCTTTGCCTGGAGCTCCCACTACGACCGGCACCGGCTCACCCACACCGGCGAGAAACCCTTCTCCTGCGCCCACTGCGGCAAATGCTTCGGCCGCAGCTCCCACCGCAATCGGCACCAGCGTGCCCACACGCAGGGCGGCCCGGAGAAGCGGCACGTCTGTCCCGATTGCGGCAAAGCCTTCGGCCTCGGCACGGCCCTGGCGGCTCACCAGCGACTGCACACCGCTGCCGCCGGCACCGGGGGCCGCAGCCCCCTCTCCTTGCTGCCGCCCGCGTGGTGGGAGGGCGAGAGGCGAGGAGGGACGCCCACCCCTTCCGAGTTCTGGCCTGAAGAGCCCAGCTCCATTTTCCAGCAGCACCCCGTGCCTTCCTCCTCCTCTTCCTCTCCCGCAGCCCCCAGGGGCTGGGCTGCCAAGGCTCTCCTGCCCCCCGCCATGGCGTGGAGGCCTGGGGAGGGGGACACCCTGCAAAGCGATGCCTCTGCCCCCCAGGAGCCCTGGGCTTCCCTGCCTCCCCCCAGCTCCTGAGATGGGGCCGGGGGGGTGCTCAGAGCCACCCTCCGCCTTTGGGGACACCCCACGGCCGAGGTGGGAGGCCGGCCTGTCCCCCCCTCCCCGGCACAGGGTAGGAGAGGGCTGCTGCAGCAGCCGGGGGGGCCCAGGATACCCTGGGGTGGGGGTCAGGATGGGGAAGGGGGGATGAAGTGGCGGTGGGGAGGGGGCACGGGGGAGGGCGAGCGGCGCGTGCCGGTGGGTAGCAGCGTAGGGGCTTTGGGGGGAGACGGGGAGAGGAGGGACGAGGGAGGCTGGGGGTGGATTTGGGGAGGGCTGGGTGACAATTTAGGGTGGTGGGGAGACGACACTTCTCCCTATAACCCTCCTCATCCTCTGCCCCACTGTTGGGGGGGGCAAAAAGGGGGAGTGGCACAGCTTGGGCGTATGGAAGGGGACCCATGGGTAAAATCAGGCAGGGAACCCCCTTCCACAGGGGGCTTTTGGGGGCAAACAGCTCGGAAAAGAGACATGGGGACCCGCATCAGTCACCAGCTGCTTCCTTGCTTGGGACCCCCCAAATGCTGCTTGGGTTGTGCAAGTTTGGGATGCGCCAAGCCGGGAATTTGGCGAGGGTGGAGAGGCCGGGTTTCCCCGGCTTGGGTTAGCGGATAATAAAGTAGAAGGTAGTTCGGCAAAAAAGAAAAACCCCTCTGCCTGTCTCAGCGTGGTTTTGTCTTTGGAGAGGGAGAAGACGCTCGCGGTGTTTCCCACCGGGAGCAGGGAAAAGCGACGGAGCCCGGGGCTGGTGCACAAGGAGAGCCAGACACAGGCGGCTGCGGGGCACGGGGCTCCCTTTTTATTCCTCGCCCCAGGCCGGCACCTCCCGCCGCCGAGCTCGCTGCGCCCTCGGCGTCTCGCCCTCTCCGTCGCGGCATCCCCTTCTCCAGCCTGCCGGAATTTTGCCACAAGAACCAGCCCCGCGTTATCCCCGTCCTTTCCCGCTGGAGAAGAGCAATGTTTCCCTCGGGAAGAGGCTCCCTCTCCCCCGAGACGTCCCTTTCCGTGGTCCCCTTCGCGGCAGGGTGCAGGCACCATCCACCCATCGCTGCTGGGAGACATCAGGAAGGATAAATCCCACCCCGATGCCTCGCTGGAGCAGCTCCGTCACCCGCCCCGGTGCCACCCTCCGCCCCTTAAATGTCACTTGGTGTCCTTCGATTTGTCCCCAAGCCGAGTTCCCTTGGGGACGGTCCTCCCTCCCCATCCATAGCACCGATGCGGGGGTCTCGGTCCTTCAGGGCTCCTCACCGCTGCAGGCTCCGGGTGGTTTCACCAGCCCCACGGCGCTGTGGGGCTTCTCCCCCACCAGCCTGGTCCTGGAGGGGGGCAGCGGTTGGGGGGCGAGGGGGAAAGCGGCCTTGGGGAGGTGGCTACGGCGGTGTTTGGTGAGGTGGGAGCTCTGGCTGAAGGCTTCACCGCATTCGGGGCACTCGTAGGGCTTCTCGCCGGTGTGGACGCGGCGGTGCCGCTCGAGGTGGGACGCCCAAGCGAAGCCCTTGCCGCACTCGCCGCAGGTGTAGCTCTTCTGGGCGGCGTGGCCCCGCTGATGGGCGAGGAAGGGGGGAGCCTCGCCGAAACGTTTGCCGCAGTCACCGCATTTGTAGGGTCGGTCGGGGGAGTGGGTTTTGCGGTGCTGGAGGAGGTGGGCTTTTTGGGCGAAGCGCTCGCCGCAGCTGCCGCAGGGAAAGGGGCGTTCGCCCGTATGCACCCGCCGGTGCCGTTCCAGGTGGGACGCCCAGACGAAGCCCTTGCCGCAATCGGCGCAACGGTGGGCGCGCTCCCGCCGGTGACACCGCTGATGCCGTGCCAGCGCCGGCCCAGCTCGGAAAAGCTTGCCGCAGTCGCCGCAGCGCAGGGCTTTCTTGCCCAGGTGGGTGCGGCGGTGACGGGCTAGGTCGGAGCTCTGGCAGAATGTCTTGCCGCAAGCCGGGCAGCGGTGGGGCCGCTCGCCGGTGTGGCTACGGCGGTGCTTGGCGAGGTGTGAGCCTTGGCTGAAGGCTTCGCCGCACTCGGCGCAGCGGTAGGGCTTCTCGCCGGTGTGCACCCGCCGATGCCGGGCGAGGTGGGACGCCCAAACGAAGCCCTTGCCGCAGTCGCCGCACTTGTGGGGTTTTTCGGCGGCGTGGCCCCGGCCGTGGGCCGCCAGCTCGGCGGCGCCGGCGAAGCGCTTGCCGCAGTCGCCGCATTTGTGTGGCCGGTCGCTGGCGTGGGTACGGCGATGCTGGAGGAGGTGGGAGCTCTGGCTGTAAGTCTCACCGCACTCGGGGCAGCCGAAAGGCCGCTCGCCGGTGTGCACCCGCCGGTGCCGCTCCAAGTGCGAAGCCCACGGGAAGCTCTTGCCGCAATCGGCGCAGCCGAACGGTCGCTCCCGTGCCGGTCCCTTGCTGGCCGCCCCACGGAGGGGTTTGGCACGGTCCAGTTTGGGGACCGCCGCGACTTTGGGCATCTTGGCGGCGCCGTGCGGCACGGCTTTATCCGGGCGCTTTGTTTTCCGCCTGTTTGAGCCGAGGGTCTTCTCCCTCTCCGGGCTGTGGGATGAGCGCGCTTCGAGCTCCTCGCAGCTCTCCGCCGCCGCTCCTTCCTCCGCTGCTTTTTCACTCACCAGCCCCTGTGCTGCTGGGGAGATGGGGAAAGGAGAAAAAGGGGAGAGCGTGGCCTCGGCCGGAGCAGGGGGTGGCATTTAAATCGACGGAGTGGGAATGGGACTCCCATAAAAAACCTGCTTTCCCAGAGAGAAGGAAGAGAGACACGATGGGAGACCTGATCCCAGTTTGAACTGGGAATGTGGAAATGCTGAGCGCATCCCATTGCCCGTATTTCTAATTTAAAAAAAAAAAAAAATGCTGAGAGATCAATAACATTTTCCTGCAGAAAATTCGAGGAGAGGGCTGGGATTTGGGGAAATCTCCTTCAAAACCTGGATCCCCCTGGATTCTTCCTCCCCTTTTCCCATCCTGCTCGCAACCCTTTTGCTTCCCTGCCAGAGACAGGAAAAAAAAAGAAAAAGCAAGGAAAAAAACAGGGCGGGGGAATGTTCAAGAAGGATTTTTTTGTGTTTGCTTACCAAGGGACATCAGCGTTTCGTAGCTCTCCTGCATCACGTCCCGGTACAGAGCCTTCTGCCGCGGGTCCAGCATCACCCACGGCTCCATGGTGGGGAGAACGGGAGAACGAGGGTTTCTCCCTCCGTTCCTCCCTCAGGGCTCCTCAAAATCCCCTGTGGGGAAGAGAAATCCTTTGAAAATGAAGGAAATCCCCTGCGTAGTGCTTCTTGCTTGGGTTTTGATGCTTTTTCTGGGGGTGCCTTGAGAAACGTTGGGGTTTTTTTCTCCCCGGGTTGCAGCCCACAGACAGTCCCCCTGTCCAGGACTAAGCCTGAACCTCCACGGAGCAGGGATGGGGGGCAGGAAGGTCCCTGTTTCCCCCCATCTTTCTGGCACACCACATCCCACAGCAATCTCTGCCCTCCTCCCTCCAGCATCCCAGTTCCCCCAGTCCTCATCTCACTGGCAATCAGCCCTTCTAGGGTGATGGGGCATTGGAGCTGGGCTCCGTGCCCCATCCCTGGATGCATGCAGGGACTGGGGGGCTCCCTCTCCATCCTTCTTCCTCTCCCCAAAGGAGCCGCTGCTCCTGGGAACATCCCCAAGGACCGAATCCTGCAACCTCACACAGCTCAGGACCCGCTGCGGAGCAGGGGCACATCCCTGCGCCGGGTTTCTCCCCGTTACCTGGAGTTCCCAGCTCAGGACTCGCTGTCGGTCGAACCTGGAGTTGCCTCCGCGGGGCTTTCCCTGGGAGAAGCGTCCCCCCTTTCCCTGGCTGAGGCTGCAAGGAGGGAATGGGATGCACAGACCCCCCCCTTGTACCCCAAGGACCGCCGAGCCTCCCGACAGCAGGGCACAATGGAGGCGACACCGGGCATGGCTTTGCTCCGGAAGCCCAAGCCGGTATCCGGGAGAGAGGAGACGCCAAGAACAGGCTCCTCGGCAGCAGCGTTTACCCAGAGCCCTCTAGAGGTAACCCAACCCCGGCTCCCCCCCCATCCCGACCCTCTCCGCAGGCTCCCCGGCACCCATGGGGACCCCGCTACGGTCCTGCCCCTTCACCCGCATTGCCCCCCCGCCCCGCTCTTCCCTTTTACCCAGCGGTTTTGGAGAACCCCAACCTTGCTAGAAACTCTGCCGGGGAGATCCCGGCAGCAGCGAGGATATTTGAGCCTTGCAACCGGGGGGAAGCCTGGGAAGGTGATGGGGGTCTCTCTGGGGCAATAGGGCATCCCCCGGGTGGGAGAGGAGGACACCGGGCTCGTCGCCCGATCAGCACCAGGAATAGGAGCTGTGCAAGCAAGGAATTAGGTTTTCTACCTGGAAAAGTGGCCCAAACCGTGTTTTCATCACCTGGATGGTGAAAATAGGTTGTTTTCCCCCCAAAGCTCCAGGCTCGGGAATCACGCGCTTGCGGGTGGGAAGGAGGGGAATTTCCACTTACCAAGTCACCCCTCCTTGTTGCTGGAGGAGGAGATCATGAAAGCCAAGGAAAACACAACTCTGCGAACAAGAAGATAAAGAAATGCAGCAGGGGAATGAGAGAGGAGCCTGGATTTCTGCCTCCGAGAAAGCCCAGGAGATTCGAAACCACGCGGACGCTTTTCCCTACGGTGAGCGCAGGGGTTTTGGTGGTGGTTTAATCCCTCCCTGGCTGGGAAAAGCCGTGAGGGGAGGGGAAGCAATAATTTTCTTTTAATTTGCTTTGGAAAGAGCGCAAGGATGGGGAATTATCCCTAAATCCTGCCCTCCCTAATGCACAGGCGTTTAACCCCTGCCTCCCCGCCGAAGGAGGGAGCGGAGCTGATTTCTGCAGCCTCCTTGATCCTCTCTCCCTGCTCCATCACTCCTTGGCTGGTGGCCGTGGACAGATGTCCCCAAGGGAGACTGGGGGACCAAGCCCTGGTGCTGGGGGGACACCAGGTGGCTCTGGGAACGTTGCAGCTCGGCTGCGTATGGCAGGACGCAGGAAGGGACTGGATCAGCTGGATCCTGAAGGTGGAGGGGAGAAGAAGGCTCTCCAGGGATCCTGGATGTGCTCCGAGCAGGGGCTGTGGCAGCCCTGCCTTCATCCCCAGGCCCATCAAGGCACGCAACAGCCCTCCCCCCCCGGGGCTCTGTCCACACCAAATCCTGAGCCAGAGACTCCAGGTGATGGGCACAAGGGAAAGACCCACACGGGCTGCCCTGTACTGGGACCAGTGCAAGGAGCAGAGACAGGGAGCACCAGTCCCTGCCCTTGCCCCATCCCCGTGCATGGGGTTGCACCACAAGAGGGCATGGGGAGACCAGAGCTGCTCCCGGGACCCGGCTCTTCCCTGGTGATCCGAGCAGTAGATCTGCTCCCAAGAAGGTGGAAAAGGTCCAACGTGGTTAAGCTCTGCTGGGCAAGGGCTGGCTGAGCCTTTTCTTGTGTCCCGAGGGGAAGAACCTCGAGGAACGGAGGAGGCTGTGTCTTCCCTTGCACAGATGCAAAGGGCACTGCTTGGGTTTGTCCAGGGTTTTTTCCCAGCTTTTCCCCCCAGGGAACAGCTCAGCACCTCCTTCTCCCTCCATAGGCTCCAGCAGAGCACCCCCATCGCTGCCGAGAGGGAGGGAGAAGGACATGGCCACAGCAGAACCGGCACAGGTGAGGGAGAGTCTCTCCTTCGAGGTGGGCAAGTGCATTTCAGCTGACCTGAAACATCGGTGCCAGGTATCTTCTGCCCAGTCTGGGGCAAACCGCTCTGTGACCGTAGCTGTGGGTTATCACCTTCCTGCAACTCCATTTGGACCAAGAGGTCCCCATATTACCGGCGGTGGATGGTCAGGGTGCAGGTGAGGTGGTGAGGAGCTGAGGATGGAGCCTGTGGTGGGCGTGCTTCAAGGCTGAGCCTGGAGAAAAGCTGCCGTAAGGGTTTCTCTGAGCTCCCCTGTGTCAGAAACACAGGGAAGGTGGAAAGTCACAGTAGGGCATGGGGTTTTGTGTCTCCAAGTGACAGGAAAAGGCCCAGAGGATGGGGTGGAGAGGTTGAGCCCAGCCTGGTTGAGCTCCTTCAGCTCCATCATCCCCATCAGGCGTTGCTGGGTGTTTAACAACCCTCAGTGTTTTCCAGTTTCTTTTTTTCCTTCCCCATAAGTTTACCCAGCTGCTTTCTGAACCCACGTGGCCCTTTAGCATCCGTGATGTCTTGCAGCAAGGCTCTCCACAGCTTAACTACACCCCATGGGGAATGACACCTCTGGTCCTTGCCAGCATCCTTTCTGGCTCTCCTGCAGCTCTGCTGAACGTAGCCTTGGTTCCTCTCCCTGCTGCCTCGAGCTGACCCACAGTGGCAGGCGCTGAGCTGGGACATCCTTGTTGTTTCAGTATCCAGTGACCTTCAAGGAGGTGGCTTGGTACTTCACCGATCCCAGCCAACGGGCCCAGTACCGGGAAGCCATGCAGGAGAGTCTTGGAAATGACTCCTCTTTGGGTAAGGACGCACCTTCACTCCTTCCTGGGCTAAGTCTTGGGGTTGGGTGGGCACAGGGGATGCTCCTCTAGACTTTGGAGGTGAAGGAGACTTTCCCCATTGCTTCTGGCAATTGTGCTTCCCCCTTGGGACACGGATTGGGGACCCATAGCACCCTCCATCCCCACCTTCTTCAGGAGAGCACATGCTCTACCACATCAGACCAATGGTCCATCTGGCCCCATGTTCTCTCCAGCCATGGTGGAAGGAGATGCTATGTTAGAGGACACGGAGAGAGACCTTTCTCAGCTGTGCCCAGCCCTTGCATCGTCCTCTCTCCAGCAGAGCCCCCAAATCTTCTCATAGTAGCTCCTCAAATGCACCCAGACCTCTGCTCTGTCTCAGGAACCAGCTCTGCCGACTCTCAACCTGACAGGATCTCCTCTGGGCTGGAACCGGAGGAGAAGACATGGACCCCAGCTCCCCAGGGCTCAGATGCAAAGCCCTTCTCTAACAACTCTTCCACAAGTGAGGAACTGGCTTAAATAACCTAGAAAGCATCTGGGAGAAAAGCAAAACACCTGGAACTTCTACCCAGGCCCTAAGACACCCACCCTGAACTTGGTATCTTCTAGGAGAGGGGTCCCAGAACATCTCCTGGTCCCTTGGGAGATGTTGCCTGCAGATGCAGATGGGAGGGGAACTCTCAGCCCATGGGAAGCAAAGGCAGAAGCTCCCCTTTTGGGTTACGGAGGGTTTTAAGAGCTGGGGTTTGAAGCTGAACTTCAGCCCAAGCTTCTCCAGCTGGCCAATGGTCAGTGTCTGGGCCTGGGCTGAAGGTGGAGCTCACACGAGCTTTCTTCATTCTTGGCTTTCCCCCACCCTGCTTCTTCGGTGGGTTCCCTTTTCCATCCCAGCCAGGGACTGACTCTTCATGATCCCTTTCTCTTTCCTCTGCAGGGGATGGGATGGTGAGTGGGACGAGGGACAGCACCCCAACGACAGACCCAGACATCAAGACCTGCCTGGAGGACATCTCCCCGCACCATGAGCCAGCCAACATCCACCAGAGCTCCCGAGAGAAAGGCCAAGAGGAGGTCCAGGGTCGTCCTGGGAGGGAAACTCCAGGGACGTGTAGGGAATTGCTGTTCCCCCATAGCCTTCGCCCCAGGGATAGACCCATCCCTCATTCCACCAGCGAGAAGACCTTCCAGAAACAGAGGTCCCAGCACCCCTGCTCTGACTGTGGGAAAAGCTTTGGGGTCTTCTCCAACTTGCTCCGTCACCAGCGGAGCCACGGTGGGGAGAAGCCCTACAAATGCCCCGAATGCGGGAAGGGTTTCGGGCACAGCTCGGCGCTGGTGACACACCGTCGCATCCACACGGGCGAGAAGCCCTACCAGTGCACCGACTGCGGCAAGAGCTTCAACGTGGTGTCCAACCTGGTGCGCCACCGCCGCAGCCACACCGGGGAGAAGCCCTACAAGTGCCCCGACTGCGGCCGGTGTTGCAGTCAACGTTCCCACCTGGTGACCCACCGCCGGTTGCACACGGGCGAGCGCCCGTACCCATGCCGTGAGTGCGGGAAGAGCTTCAACGTCAGCTCCGATCTCATCAAGCATCGTCGCACCCACACCGGAGAGAAGCCCTACGAGTGTCCCGACTGCGGGAAGCGTTTCAGCGGCAGCTCCAACCTCATCACCCACCAGCGGCTGCACAGCGGCGAGCGGCCCTACACCTGCACCGACTGCGGCAAGGGCTTCACCATCAGCTCCAAGCTCATCACCCACCAACGGACGCACAACGGCGAGCGACCCTACAGCTGCACCGACTGCGGCAAGGCTTTCGGCGACCGACCCCACCTCGTCCGGCACTGCAGCACCGGCCGGCGGGAGAAGCGCTACAAGTGCTCCGAGTGCGGCAAGGGCTTCACCACCAGCTCCTACCTCCTCACCCACCAGCGCAGCCACACCGGGGAGACCCCCTTCCTCTGCGGTGTGTGCGGCAAGAGCTTCGCGGTGGTCTCCAACCTGGCGCGGCACCGGCGCGTGCACACCGGGGAGAAACCGTTTCGGTGCGGGGAGTGCGGGCGGCAGTACAGCCAACGGGCTCATCTCACCACCCACCAGCGGGTCCACACCGGAGAGCGACCCTACGTCTGCGGGGATTGCGGGAAGGGCTTCAACGTCAACTCGTCCCTCACCAAGCACCGGCGGGTGCACACCGGGGAGAAGCCCTACCGCTGCCCCGAGTGCGGGAAGAGCTTCAGCCAGAGCTCCAACGTCATCACGCACCGGCGGCTCCACCACGGCCACGGGGTGCACCAGCTCCATGCATGAGTGGCTCCAGCTCCCACACTGTGCTGGTGAGACCCAGTGATGCCAGCTCAGCCAGGAGGTCTTCTCCAGAGACTGGAAGTCAACCAGGACTCTGGTTATCTTGGCACATGTGGGAGAGGGAAGAAAGATCTTTGTATCCGGGGGTATGAAGGGAAGGATAGGGACCAAGCGTGGCCATCATCAGCAGAAAACACCAACTCGAGGTTCGTTTTACTCCGCTGGAGGAGAGAAAAAACACCCCAGCCGAATTAGGACAGGGTATCTCCTGTTCCCACCTCGCCCAAACACAACAACAAAAAGGACCTTTGTTTTTCCTCGCTGCTCCAAACTCTCCCCCCACCAAGACATTTGATACAAGGCGCCCACGGGCTGTTTCGTCTCCCATCTGGCATTCCCCTCTCTTCTGGTGACCTGCTAGTAGCGATAACAGCTTCAGGAATAAAAGGTGGTGTGATAAATACCAGTCGTGGTCTGTGTGCATGCACCCACGGGAAGTCCAGGCACACAAGTCCCACCACCCCCTTTTTACCTCCAGGCTGGGGCAGAAGGAAGCCCCTGAGCCTCAGGGTCCCCAAAGGGGCTCCAGCAGCCAGCAAGGAGCAAGCCCATGGGCCAGAGGCCACCGGGGTTGGTCTCCTCCTACCGCTCCACATCCCTTTGGATCCCATGGGGGGGAATCCTGAGCTGGGAGCATAAAAACCCCAATGCGGGGGGTCACTGATCCTTCTGCAGATGGGCCCAAAGCGTTGGCCTCGTTGGCCAAACTCATCTACTCGGGTGTCCCAGAGCTGCGCAGAGCTCTGGCCACAGCAAGGTAAGCAGCCGTCTCCCTGCCCTGCGGAGCTGCAGGCTGTCCTTGCAGGCTCACCTACTCCTCTTTTGACGTTGGGGGTTTTGTGCATTTGAGCTGTAAGGTCACTGGGCTTTGTCTGGAGAACATGGCTAGGGAGCTCCAGACATCACTGGGTTTTGGTATGGTACCCACCCATCTCCTTGGACGTCGGCAAAGTAACACACCAAACCCATAAGCGCAGACCTTATAAATAAAGAGAATCGGAGGCAGAAAACATCGTTTCTCTCTCCTACTCGGTACCAAGCCAAGGTGAGTGTAACTTCAGGTACGACTCCAAGGCCATCGCCCTGTTTCCAACCATGGCAAACTTCCCCAGTGGATCTCCAACCTCCCCAGTCACTTGGTGTGGTCTGAGATGAGGATGGCATCTCCTGATGGGGAGCAGTCTTTCCCTGCAGGTGCTGAGGGTCTCAGCTCCCAGCTGCATGGAAAGGGTCTTCAAAGAGGTCAAGATGGACTTTGGTGGTCTCCCACCAGCATCACGGGGGGGCTCATTCATGTAATCTTATGTGGGCAAGATGCTGAAGATGCTCCCATCCAGGAGCTGCCCTCCAAATTACCTCCTGCATGGGCATGTGGGTGTGGGGGTACTGGTGGGACACCAGGTTTGGTGGTCATCTTTACAGGAATGATTTTGAATCAGGCGGGTGAGAAAGACTCTGACTTTATTCTTCTTTCTCCTCTTTTCTTCTTCTCCCAGGCACGCAATGAGGGAGACAAGAAAAGATATCCATGGCGAGAAGACAGGCCCTTGTTATTTAGTTCATGCAAGAAGATCTGGTGGGGAAGAAGGAGGCAAAACACACCCCATCTTCACCTTTCATAACCTTATCCACAGCAGCCTGCAGCTCGAAGGTACCAATGAAGGATCCCCGGCGTTGCCTCCTCCGGTGGTCCGCCTCGGTGACCAACCCCTTGCAAAGGACCCTCATGGAGATGTTCATCAGCCTCTTTGCCTTCACCGACATGCGCCTGGTCGGTGGTGGCAGCTGGCTCAGCAGCCTGGAGATGTACCTGTTGCAGGATCCCTTCTTGAACCAGCCGCTTAATCCCTTCGGAGCTCGTTTCCATCCCCCAACTTGAGATGGAGACCTTCTCCACTTAAGCAGAGGCTTCATCCACTGGATTTTTTGTTTCCTCCACAGGGTTTTTCCTTGTCTTTTGGTGGTTGCAGCCATGGGGTCTCCTTCAGACTCGGTGCTCCTCCCTGCAAAGGTGTCCCACCAGACCCATGGCTCTCATAGAGATGGACATATTCAAATGAGGGATTGACATTGCAGCCCAGGATTGGCCAGTTGCGGCAAAGCCCTTGTGAGGCGGAGCTTCCTCATCCAGAATTTGCATAAGGGTTTTTTTTGCCTGAAAAGCATGGAATTAGACCAAAAGAACACACCCTCTTTTTGACTTGACTTAACCCCAGTGAAAATCCCAAAAAGTTTTCTCCAAAACCACCTTCCCTTCTGCATTTCCTTGCGGAGAAAGAGTCAGGAAACAACTCGATTTCGATTCTTCCTAGGTTAATTATTGCACTCGCTTAACGAAGGCACACGGTCAGCACGCAGAGGGAAGGTTTTCAGAAAGATCTGGAGCTAAACCTGGAAATTTCAGGTTTTGCCTTTCCAGGGCAACTGGAGAAATGTCAGAAAAAAGCTTTCGATGGACCCTGCTGGGCTTTGCAAAGTGACGGGGGAGACTTCCAAGAGTGCAAGCAATAAGGAGAAAAGCGGTCAATTTGGTTATGGAATAAAAATAGGAAGTTAAACGGAGTTGGTGTTAAATTAAATGAAATCGGGGATTTTACTAGCACCAGGAGCATGTGAGCGTGCCTCTTCTTTTTTCCATCTTTCTCCTCATTTTTCTTTTCAGAGGTGATGACCAAATGGCAGCCAGGTCCACGGCGTGTTTTCAGCGTAAATCGGGCTGGTCTGGCTCTCCTGAAAAAGCAAATCCGTGTGTAATCCCGAGTGGGCAACGGAGACCGCGTGGACCGGGGATAGAGCAATGGAAGCAGAGGAGCAGAAAAGAGCCAGAAAAATAAACTTGCTGCAAATTTGGAAGGTTATGAAAGAAGCAGAAAAGATCAAGATGTGGAAGGGTTAGGTGTTGAGGATGAGGAGGGTGAGGAAGGTTTTTGACAGTGTCAGGATGGCCGAGTGGTCTAAGGCGCCAGACTCAAGGCTTTGCTTTCCCTGCCCGGGGTTTTCTGGTCTCCGAATGGAGGCGTGGGTTCAAATCCCACTTCTGACACACCTTTTCCTTCTAAAAACTAAAGTTTTTATAATTTTTTTACAATAATTCCCCCATCTGAGTTAGGGAAAACGCCGATTCTCCTTTATTTTCCCCCAAAAACTTGCTCCTGTAACCGTCTCTGCTGTTCGCCGCTTGCAAAGTGCGCCCACGCGTGGAGAAAAAGCACGGGGGGTGGGGGGGAAGGGAGGGGAAGCGGGCTGCACGCTGCCCCGCGGGTGTCTTGGCTGCAGGGAGAGGCGGGGGCAGCGCAGCCGCCCCCTCCGTGGGGTCTCTCGTGGAGCGGCCGCGCGTGGGTGCGCGGCGGTGAAGCGTTCGCAGCGCTTCCCTGGTGGTCTAGTGGTTAGGATTCGGCGCTCTCACCGCCGCGGCCCGGGTTCGATTCCCGGTCAGGGAAACTCCTTTTCCCCTCTCAACAAAATAATTTCCTCTTTTTTTTTTTTTTTTTTTTTTACTCTGACGATATCACTAACAGGCTTTTTCGCAGCAAATTCAACCCACGAAGCACACACAGCGATGGCAAATGCCACCGTTATTCTAAAAGCCGGTTGGCACCCTTGCTGCACAGCACACGGCCAGGCTGATCTTGCTTCCTTTTAAGAATCGCTGCTTTAATTGTCACGGGTAATAACTTGATGAGGGATGTGTATAGCAGAGCTGGGATATCACCATCACTATCCTAGGGTAATTTAGACTGGTGGGACTTTTTCCCCTGCTCACAGCAATTCCCATCATCCCCTGATAAAGTACATATATTCAAGCATATATAACCATCTACTTGCAGCAAGGAGGGCGTGAAAGCCCATATTTCTCTAAGGTAAAAACCACTTACAGATTCCCAACCTCTCATCATCCTTTCCTGCAAAAGAAACCCCTCACACCACCAAAGGCTGCTGCATTCAGGCTTTATTGCAATGCCACGTTGACTATTTCATTCGACAAACTCCCCACTCCACCTGGTGCATCGCTCAGGTCTTCCCAAACTGGTGGTTGCACAGGTCTTGTCAGCAATTGGGGCGGTTTGGTGTTTTAATTCCTCTCCCTTGGGCTTTAGGTCTTGTTTGCCACCCATCCGAACCTCAAGGGAAGGAAGATGTTTTCTCTAGCGCCTGTATCTTGAGACCACGATGGGCACGTGCCTCCAACCCCTCTTCGGCACCACGCGCTTCAGGGCGGCTTGCACGTGCGCGGGGCTGACGAGGGGATCGTGGCTCTTCCTCCGCAGCCGCTCGGCCTCGCTCGACACCTGCTTGTAGATGTCCTCCAGAAAGTTGATCATGAGTCCCTTGGCCTGATGGGAGAGGAAATGGCTGTCTCTCTTGATCTGGTTGAGCGTCTTGGAGTTGATGGAATGGAAGGAGCGGTTCAAAGACCTTTTCCTCTGCTTCTCCACAGGTTGATGCTTCGCCTGACCCCGATGCTTCCTCTGCTTGGTTGGAGATCTCCTGCCATGGCTCTTCTGTCTCCTTCCCTGCTGGGATCTCCTTCCCTGCTGGGATCTCCTTCCCTGCTGGGATCTCCTTCCCTGCTGGGTCTTCGTCTTTCTTTCCCTAGCAGACACCATGGCTCAGCCTTGTCGCCACACTGCCCGGACCCCTCAATCCTACAAACACCCCCACCCTCCCCATCTTATGCAAGTGAGCATGCAAATGAGGGGCAGTTCTGAGCCCTACCATTGGCCAAGTGAACAATGCCCCCCCTCCAATTCACAATGGATAGAATCCTGGCTAGTGCTGGTAGCTGGGGTCCCTCTTGGCCAGGGCAACCAGGTGTGATGGGTGCCTGCAAGGTTTGAAGACCTCCAGGACCCCTCACCCCTCCGGGATGCTCACCTTCCCAATGGAAATCTTCCACCCAACCTAAAAACTAGCATTTATTTCCCGGAGTATCACCCCAATCTCAAAAGTTTTGTCTCGCAGTTGCACAACCGAGCCAAGTACGTGCAAGACATGTTCTGGGAATCTTCTGGGCGAGCAGGAAATGAATGACAAGAAAATCCTTTGAGAGAGCATCTTTCCTCAACAGAAATTACCTGCACACCTTAGACCTCTGTCTGCCAGCTTGAAGACCGGCTAATTACTTAGTTAACAAATCCATGTAGATACACCCCGCGTTTTTCCTTCCCCATGCTTTACGTACATAGCTCATTTTCATATCCACGTGTAAATGCTCCCACATACATGCGCCTCCCATGTTTCTCTCAAGTTCCTCCGTCAAAAACACAGTTGATGTCCCACACCAACATCTACCTGCTCTGATTCTGGAGGACCAAACCCTGACTTTTTTTCCTCTTCCATTAAGAAAAACCAACATTAAAACCAGAAGGCAATTATTTGGAAGCAAATAATTGTCCGTTTTTCCCCATCCCACGCTGGCTGATTCAATTTGATTTTCATCCCTCCAGCTGTCCTTCTCCAAGCTTCATGTCATAATTGGTTTCGGGTAGAAACTGGGTTTCTGGTAATCTTCAAGGAAGCAGCAGGCAGGAGCAGGAACATGGGAGGAGCTCCTTTTGCAACTGGCGGTGTGCATTGCTTGTACTCAGACAATAAAACCTGTCATTTGCCTTTCATCCTAAAGCAATTTTGTTAGTACATGCCTTGATCTAGCTCTTATAAAAGCAAAATGAAACAAACTGTCCTCCCTCCAACACCAGGAAAACAACCTGGTAATCACACGTTACTGGTTTCATCGTGTAATCCCCAAATCCCACAAGAAGTCTCATTGCTTTATATGAAGAGATAATACGTGTCGCCGGGTCTTCAGTGTGGACACCCACGGGTACCAGGAAAACAACCTGGTAATCACACGTTACTGGTTTCATCGTGTAATCCCCAAATCCCACAAGAAGTCTCATTGCTTTATATGAAGAGATAATACGTGTCGCCGGGTCTTCAGTGTGGACACCCACGGGTACCAGGAAAACAACCTGGGAATCACAAGGCAATGAAATATCAGACACAAAACAAGGGGTTTTTTTGCAGAAAAAATGATGCCTTTGCCTTTTCCAAATGTTAAACCTGAAGCAAACTGGTGGATTTTCTTAAACGGAGACGTGCTCTGGAACAAAAACCTCAGGAAAAACATGCAATCCTTTAGTTTTTCTTAGAAGGAAATTTCTACAGATCTTCGTCACCCGATTTTAATGAGGACAAAGGGGAACTTGTGGACATCATGATGAAGCTGGTGAACTGGATGCAAAGAATCAGCTCCTAATTTTGCCTTGATGTAGGCAGAGACACGTCCTGGAATTAAAAAAATCACCATTTTGGAAGAGACTGACCCCGTCAATGGCACAGCCAAGGTGATATTAAAAGCACAAGGAACCTCCTTGGCCATCCCAGCAGCAACACTGAGAATGTGGTTTTGGGGAAGATTAAATTGCCCCAGGACTGGGCTGCCTGCAGGAGCAGGCAGAAGAAACGGGACCACAAAGTCTCCACCTTGCTATGGAAACACACTCACACTCCATCAACAAGCACATTGCAAGACCCACACACTTCTTCCAAGAAGACCCATTGAACATAGCACCACAAAACCCCAATGTCTATGTCACAAGTCCACCAGAACCGAGAGATCCCATAGATGCAAATACATTCAATGGTTCCTACTGGGTGGCAAAGATTAAAACCCTGGTCATCAGTGGCTTAAGGCATTTGTAAGCACCATTCCCCAAAGACCAGAGTCACCCAGAAGGAACTTAATTTGTCACCTTCTGAGAGCATGACTTCATGGAAGGGGTGACGCTTGGGATGTCCACACAATGCTCACAGTCCTGGTTCTGCAATCCACTCTTCCGGGGCATTATTTAAAACAGTAGACCAATGTCTGTCTATCTGTCTATCATGGGTGGGCACCACCACCTGATCTTTCCAAAGCCCCACGTCCCTTGCCGTGATTCTCCAAGACTCTACTTAAACTTGGGGAGCTGGACTCAATGATCCTTAGGTTTCCCTTCCACCTCAAGACGTTTTATGATTAAACTTCATAAAAACCCACAATATTGTGGAGACTTGAATGGGATAAAGCATGGTGATGAGGTTGGCTCTGCACAGGAGCCTCGAGCTGTTGTAATCAAAGAACTAACGGAAGAGGTACTGAAAGAAGACAGAAAAAAAAATAATAATACCAAAGCGGCGCTGTGCTCTCAACTTTGCTGAATGGGAAGACACTCAGGCAACTAAAGACCAAACTTTTAATAGCACAAGGGAATGAATTTGCTTCTGCTTTGATGCACGTAGCTCTGGGCTCCAACGCAAGGAGAACTGAAAGCTTTGGGAGGGGGAAGGAGGATTTCAATAAGAAAATAGTACTAAGAAGAGCCAATCGCTACTGAGGCTTGCAAAACCAGTTGCAGCAAAACGCTTTTCAAGGGAAGCCCCTTCTGTGAGGCTGGTGTCCGCCTTGGTGCTGACATCAACCATCAGGGTCCAAAAGTCTGGGAAGTACCAACATTGGGTTTCATTTCCTCAGTCAAATCAGCAAATCATCTGATTAACTGAAAAAAGTCAGTCTTTAGGCATAAGGCAAAGGAGAGACGAGACAAGAAAGTTTGGAGGGGAAGGGTAGTTTGTGGTGGGTTTATTTTTTTTATTTTTAGGGGGTTTTTTTTAGGAGCAGACCAGCCAAGGTGCCTACACAGAGTTGAGTATGTCCATATGGTGGGTAAGACGTGGTGAACCCGCTAAGGGATGGTTCCTCAGGTCAGTTTATGGTGCTTTGGCAGGTCAAAGTTCTTCATTCTGGAAAAATGCTGGTACAACTCACCCAGATTTTCCATCTCAGTGAAAGCACCTGAGCTCTGAGTTCCCTCTATAGTAACAAAGAGAGGATCAAACCAAAAACGCGCAACACTTAACATGAGAGTGTCCAATAGATGAACTGTCACCTGCAAGTGCCCGTTTTCATCCCCAGAAAGGATATTTTTGGGTGCTAGCTCAAACGTCTCCCTGGGATGCAGAATGAACTCCATGATATTTAGATAGGTTTAAACGGGTGCCCCTTTGTGCAATACAAGGAAGGAAAACAAACCTGATATTTCATTGCTGGGAAGTTCTCTGCCCTTCGCAGAGAAGGGTGAGGTCACCCTTACTGCATTCTGATAACCATAGCTCTTCCTAAAATGTGCCCATAGACTGATGGCCGGTGGTGACACCGGTGAGTAAAGAAAAAAACCCGACAAAACTGCAGAGGAACCGATTACGTGCTCAATTGCTGCTTCCCCTTCTTATGACGAATCGCACTTGGCATCTTCCGGGGTTACTGATGGCAGAAGATTTTTGAACCACCACAGTTGGGTTGCTTTTTTTTTTTTTCAAACCCAGGGTATAAAATGAAAACAAATCTCAGCAGAGGACTTGTCTTCCTGCTGGAACAATGGCTAGGATTGGTGAGTGACTCTCCCCTGAATCTTGAGCTCTCTCGCTGGTTTTTCTGGTTTTCTTTCACCTTGGCCGGGTTTAGGGGTTTTTTAGGTGGAACATCTGCCTTTTGTGTCGCCTCCTGACAGCATAACCATAGACATCCCTTTCTTCAGCTAGGGTATTTCATGGTCATCTGGAGCTCAGCTTTGCAGCACTGTGGGCAGTGGGAGACCTCCCTTGCAAGTTTGGGGAGTGGGATGTTCCTAGTTGTGCAGGGAGAGATGGAAACACAGGCACGAGCTCAGAATCTCCAGAGACCTTTCTGGAGGACACCACTTTGCATCAGGTTTGTGGTTTCTCCCTGTCTAGCCACAACACAAGAAGGTCTGATGGAAGGTGGAGATCCATCAGACGTTTCCAAGAGCTGGTCCCAATGCATTTGCTCTTCTCCCACGGAAAGCCTGATCTCCAAAAAGGATCCCCTTTGTCTTCCACATAATCTATGGGTCTTTGGGGTTTCCACACTGGGTGAGATGAGGGCAGTAAGACCGGCTGCTGGTTCTACAGCACTACGAACCCCACACGTGCCAAAAACGCAACTCGGGGACAGCACCCCTGGTCCTCAAGGAAGATCAGGGCAGCAGCAGCATTGGGTCAGGAAGGTTGATGCAGCTTTATCAACATGATATCACTTTCTGCCATACTTTGAAGAAGGCAACCCTGCCGCTTACAGGCTAATTGTAGCAGATTTTTTTCTAATTATTTTTTACTGCCACGGTGTCTTCAAGAAGCTGGATCAGCTCTGTAGAAAGACCTGCTCTCAGGAGGTCACCTGCAGGATAACAGCTCCGAGGTCTATCCACAGCAGGTCCACCTTGACCCAGGTCGTCTGCAGATCTAGGGCTGTTCCAGCAAAATTCCCCAGGGATTTTCCAGGAGTAAGAATTCCCCAGGGTGTGATTTCAAAAGCTTTTTTTTTCTTTTCCCCTCTTTTTCCCTGGAAGGAATCTGGCAGTATGTGGGGGAAGGAAAAGAAAATGAAAGTTGCCCTGTAGTTATTTTGGAGAACAGAAACCAAAAGTAGAAAAATCCCAGGGTGGTTTCTCTTCAAACTTCCTCTCCCTGGGAAAATATTCTATCCACTTCTATCCACTGCGTCGAAAATGCCATGAATTTAAGGTAAGGGAAAGGGCAGTTGGGACAAGAAGATTGCCTTAATTCTTTGCACGTGAATGACATTAATTACCATTCTTCATTATAGAGTCTTTGAGCTATTCAAAGGGGTCAAACTCATTTGGGGAACTCACCACAGCAGCTGCACAAGCAGACCATGAGTATGAAAAAAAAAATATTATATGGGCTTGATTTCTCCTAAAAAATAAAAAAAATCACATTCACTGACAGCGCTTGACGTCTGGCTACGGTCATGAGATGATGCCACGGATTTCATAATCACGCCAGTTGATTTGGAAGAGATTTGCTAGATGTTCTTCTTCAGGGTTTGGCCACCAACATACTCAGAACCAGTTTTTGCTGTCATCTCCCTCCCAGGCTGTCAGGAACGAACTTGCGTGCTGAGTGCCGAGTGCCTTCGTTGCATTCTTTTCTTCTCTTCTTTTCTTCTCTCCCTAGTCCTCTTCCAAATACTCCTGCTAGCAGGTCTCCTAAGTGCAAAGAGGTTTCCATGTTTCCCTGAATATTGCCTTCATGACAAAGACTACGAGGAACTGCTGGAGATTGTCAAACATGGGCTAGGAGATGCAGCTCATCCAGCAAAGGTGGTCATCGTCGGTGCAGGAATAAGCGGGCTTACAGCAGCAAAGTTGCTCCGCGATGCCGGCCACACGGTAAGGAGTTGCATGAGAGCCGTGAGTGCCGTTGGGTCTTGTTTTCCTACAGTAAAGATTTTCCAGCATGGAGAGGGAAAAGGAAATGCAAGGGAGTGGTGGGAGAAGGAAGGAAAAGCAATTGGGCTCCAGTAATTTCATCTGATTTAGGGATGATTTTTAAAACCACGGGCGTGGACAGGAGGGGAGAAGGGGAAGCTGTATGCAAAGCACGTTGTTGAGATGCTCCCCAAATGAATGTAAGCAGCAAAGGTAAAAAGTTGCAGTCGTCTTTCTCCGTCCCTAAGGGTTTTTGAGATCAGGCAGAGCTACAGCTGCCCTGGGACAGCCTTGGAGGCAGCGCTGCTGCGAGTGGGAGGTTGGACTAGACCCCTCCAGAGGCACCTCCAAGCCTCAACTTCTACACTTCTCCAACTTGTTGCAACTTGCAGCCCAACAGTGACATTCGTGGCTGTAGATCAACCAGCACAAGACTCACGAGTCCTTCAAATCCTGCCTCGTTAAGGCAGCAGGTAATCTGGGGATTGCAAAACTCTGTTGACCATCCCAAGGGGCTAGACAAAATTCAAACCCATGAGTTTCGAAGGTTTCAAAGGCATGGAGAGACAGGTTGGTGCCTTCCTCTGGCTGTTTTCAAAACCCTGTTTTATCCTTCCAGCACAGGGAGCATCTGAACCAACACTAAAGACCCTCTCACCAGAGAGTAGGTGTCCAAATGTGACACAGAAGTTAGGAACTGAGAAACTGCCCTGTAGGTAGAGGGATCTTGGCCAACATGGAGAGGGGTTTGGATCTACAGATGGTTCATTTGCCATCTGGAGGGGACCTGTGCCACCCCATGGGCCATAAATGCTGTTTGCCACGGCGCCTCTGAACTTGCTTTGTAGGTGGTTTGCTTAAAATAGTCATTGCCTGAACATCTGCAATCTCCACCCCATCCTTGTTTTTTAGGTTACCATTCTGGAAACGAGCAATCGGGTTGGTGGGCGGATTATGACGTACCGACCGGAGGGCCAGGACTGGTACGTGGAGTTGGGAGCCATGCGCCTGCCAGGCAAGCACAGGTAAGGCAGCGTCCTACTTCACGGCCATGATCAGATGAGGAACAAGCCCGTTTTGAGGAGCAAGGCTGTGGTTTGAGATGGGGCTGAGGACTCGGAGGTGGGTGTAGCACAGCAGGAGGAAGGAGCTGTCTGCCCCATCTCTCCCTCAGAGCTTAACATCTACATAAAAGGGACAAAAAGCACACGGTCACCTGCATATGAGTTGGGAGAATGAAGGAAGACCTCTCAGCTCAGTATCCTGTCCGTGCATGGTCAGATCTCTATTTTGGAAGTCACAACATCAGAAAATGGATGAATTTCCATCAGCTCTGATGGAGAGGGCATCCAACCTGGGCTCTGTGAGAGGGTGGAGTCAAACAAGGTTCAGTCATGAGCCAAAATGCTATGGGAAGAGGCTGTAGGCGCCTCACCAACCACACCACATGCCAAGGAGAAGGTTCGGAGCCAGAGGGAACCCCTGCCTCCTACTTCAACAGGGCATTGCTCTTACTGCCAATTACATCCTGTGCAACCAGTAGCTGGAGGGAGCATAAGCCAAAGGGCTCCTTTCTCCATAGCCCCATGGTTGCTGCACTGGGAGCAGGCAGGACAACTTCAAGCGGCAAAAACTAGAGTCGGCAGTGCCTTAAATAGCCACAATCTCCACTCACAAGCCAAAATAATACGTGGCTACGCCAACATAGTCAATGGGAAAGTGTCCTTTTATGCTTCTAGTGTTTTGGTGGCAGGGTTTTTGGGTTTGGTTGTTTGCAAGCACTTGTCCCCATGTGCTCTCCTCTTTTCTAGGCTCGTCCGTGAATTCATTAGACAGTTTGGCCTGAAGCTAAACCCATTCATCCAGACAGATGACAACGCCTGGTACTTTCTGAATGGCACTCGGATTAGAGCTGGGGAAGCGGATAAAAACCCCGACATCCTAAACTATGAAGTGAAACCATCAGAGAGAGGCAAGAGTGCCAGCCAGCTTTATAGAGAAGCACTACAAAAGGTACATGCCCAGGGGGAAGGGATGCTACCTTCCAGCAATGTTGCTCATCCAAGAGACATTGAAGCTATTTCCTCTGAAGCTGTGATGGATCCTCACCTGCATGATGGGTTGAGGAAGACTCAACGATGAGTTGAGGAAGAGTAGGGTCCTTTCGGAATGAAAAGCAGAAAAGCTCATTCAGAAACTAGGGCAGCTGGTAGCAAAACTCTTTATATGCAAGACCTCCTTTCTCTGGAACAGGTTCACCAAGACTTGGATGAAGCAGAAAATGCCACACCAAGGCATAACTTCCCAAAATTTAAAGCCCAAGCAGCAGGATCCACTAGTTCTAGCTCAGACCCAGGGGTTACCAAACCCCAAGACTCAATACCCCAGATGAATCCTAACAGAATTTGGGGCAAGACTTTGGGAAATGCACTTTTTCTCATTAATATATCAATATTTCCTCTCCAGGCTTTTATGAAGTTCCAGGCTATGGACTGCAAGGAATATCTGGCTAAATATGACTCCTTTTCCACCAAGGTAAAAGGGCTGGGGCTTGAGAGTAAATTTAATCCCCCTAACGATAATAAACCTACATCCCTGCTTTGAGAAAGGATCTGAGTCACTCTAGTCTCTTCCTCTGTTGACGCTTTTGGATGCTTTTTCCCTAATCAATGTGACTTCTACTTAAAATGCCAAGAAAGGAGCAAGCGTGACTGTTAGAGCAGTCTCATCATCTGGAGATAGGAGAGAAGCCATGGTGACTGGAAATGCTCTGGAAAGTCCTCCAAATCAGAATCATAGAATCATAGAATCGTACAGGTTGGAAAAGACCTCTAAGATCATCGTGTCCAACCGTCAACCCAACACCACCATGCCCACTAAACCATGTCCCTAAGGGCCTCATCTACACGTCTTTTAAATACCTCCAGGGATGGTGACTCCACCACGTCCCTGGGCAGCCTGTTCCAAGGCCTGACCACTCTTTCAGTAAAGAAATTTCTCCTCATGTCTAATCTAAACCTCCCTTGGTGCAACTTGAGGCCATTTCCTCTTGTCCTATCACTAGTTACTTGGCAGAAGAGACCAACACCCACCTCGCTACAACCTCCTTTCAGGTAGTTGTAGAGCGCGATGAGCTCTAGCCACGTTCCTCCATCGTGGGTCTCTTAATCAGACACGATGAAGTATCAAGCACTGGGGAGAATTTACTGAGCACTCCACTGCATTTTTGTGATCCAGCTGTCTCAGAGTGGGTACACCAAGCCACAAATCCCTTATTCATTCATCTCCAGAACTTCTGGCATGCTAACCCAGAGGAGACATTGATCTCCTGCAAGAAGCAACAAGAGCCGCATTAAAAAAAAAAGCTTCTGGTCCAGGCTTTAAGCAGATCAGGAGCAGGAACAAGGCAGCAGGGCGTGACTTTTGGCTTGGGATATAAAGGGGATACATGCACTAACTGAGATAATGACATCAGGCTATGTCTTCTTCCTGGCTTTCCTAGGAGTATTTGATTAAAGTTGGAAATCTAAGCCGAGGAGCAGTTCAGATGATCGGTGACTTGTTGAACGAGGACTCTGGATTTTATCTGTCCTTCCTTGCCTCGCTGTGGGATTTTGATACCTTCTCTAACGAGAGGTAAGATTCCTATGGCAAACCCCATTTTGTGCTGGTCTAGAGCAAGCCACCAGAAGAAGAAATTTCAGTGGTATTTAGGTGTCTGAATTGGGGATCACTCCTGACTCAAAGGGCCACCAAGCTCTGTTAGCATCTCTAGAAGACGTCAGGTTTTACAGTTCCTAAACCTTAATGTCCTGCCCTCACCTCCTGCTTCTTCTTCCTTCCAGTTTTGATGAAATCACAGGGGGTTTTGACCAACTGCCCAAAGCCTTCCACAAAGCGTTGCCCAATGTCATCCGGTTCAATTGCACGGTGGAGAAAATCATGACTGAGGGAAACAAAGTCCATGTGTTTTACCGCACTTCGGACACTCTGAACATAACTGCGGATTACGTCCTTGTCACGTCCACCGCCAAAGCCACCAGGCTCATCCAATTCCTGCCACCGCTCTCTCCTCCAAAGACCCACGCCCTGCGCTCCATCCACTATGCAAGCTCCTCCAAAATAGCCTTGGCTTGCTCCAAGAAGTTCTGGGAGAAGGATGGCATCCGAGGAGGACAGTCCATCACTGACCGCCCTTCCCGGTTTATCTACTACCCCAGCCACAACTTCTCCAGCGGAGTGGGCGTGATCCTGGCTTCCTACACCTGGAACGATGATGCTGATTTTTTCCTGCCTCTTACGGATAAGAAGTGCCTGGATGTGGTCCTCCAAGACCTGTCAGATATCCACCAAGTGGAAAAGAAGCAACTGCAAAACATCTGCAACCAGTACGTGATCCAGAAGTGGCAACTGGACAAACACGCCCTGGGGGCATTTGCTGCCTTCACCCCTTACCAGTTCATTGACTACTCGCAGGCTCTCTTCGAACACGAGGGCAGGGTACATTTTGCAGGAGAACACACAGCTCAGCCTCACGCCTGGATCGACACCTCCATGAAATCGGCCATCAGGGCGGCGAGCAACATCCACCACGACAGCGGCGAAGCCCGGATGCTGAACAAAGAGGAGGAGGAGCGGGAGCAGACGAGGAGTTTCTGGCAGAAGGAAGATCTCTGAGCTGAGCTTGCTGGATGCCACCAGCACGGTTTGAAGACAATTTTGGTGGCGTAAATCTGTTTCTTTCCAAGCAAAGTCAGCAAGAGGACATCAGCAGCTAAGGCTTTAAAGAAAAAACTCGAAGAGCACTGACTGTCATCAGACAGGACTAATAACTACCTGGTTAAACACTTAACAGGGATAGGAGGGAGTACTAAAAAAAGTAATGTCTAAGTGGGTTTCTTGGCTCTAATATTACCCTGGCTGCGACACAGTAATTTCTAATTTATTTATGTACAAAGTACTTCAGGAAATGACCAAGATGGAATAAAGTTGGGTATCTCTCAGTTCTTTGTCTGAGGTGCCTCCTTCTCTGCGCAGAAAGAAGCGTCATCACATATAAATCATCTCATCTCACTTCAGCCATTTAGAACCTTATCACCCATCAGCCGGGCCTTCCTCCCCTTCCAAGGAGTCATCATCTCCTTTGCGTAGCCCAACGCAACCACTCCTAACACGCACAGGTACCAGTCTCTAACCCCCACGGTCTCTTCTACCCACCTCCCATCTAGCTGAGCTCAAAGCATGGCCAACACCAAGTTATGGAGATAGATTTAACATCGTGAATATAAAAAGCAAATCCAGAAGTAATATAGCCCATGCACAGAGATGTTAATGGCTTTTACTGGGGTTTCTCCCCTCACCAGTAATTGTTGTCCTACATTTCGTAGTCTTGGAAACTCAATCTGTGCTGCAGGCGGGTTTTTTCAGATTATTGGAAAGATATTGATAAAGACGCAAAAGGCAAAACACGACCGGCTGCTAAGTGCATCACGCCAGACCTTTGCTGCAGTCCCTTAGCAGCTTTGCATATGCTTCATCTCGCTTCCCACCAAACACAAACCTGCGCCTCAACCTTTTCCCGTGAAACACAAACCTGCCTCTCGACCTTTTCCCATAAAACACAAACCTGCCTCTCG